>NW_027040320.1:0-250000 GCF_034236695.1 Oncorhynchus nerka | reverse complement strand
GGTTTTACCAGGTTAAGGAGACTGAAAACACATGAGATGACACACACAGGAGATAAATAATCCTTTCAAATCCTCTTAGTGTGAAAAAGCTTTTACCCGGTTAGGACACCTTAAAATGCATGAGATGACATGCAGGGAAGAAGCCTTTCCACTGCTCCCAGTCTGGAAAGAGTTTTACCTAGTCAAGATACTTGAAAAATACATGCGCTAACACACTTTGCAGAGAATCCTTGAATAAATCCACACTGCAGGAAAATATATTTTTATATGATTAAGTTAACTCATTGATCCTGCTTTGTTGTATACCCCTCAGGTCTAAGTTTGCGAAAAGGAAACCAGGCCCAGTCCTTGCCGTTCTGCCACTCTAGGCGAGAAAATAAATTGCCGCCATCCTCTCTCCGCAAAACTACAATAGTGTGCCGTGTCCACCCAGTGGTGGAAAAAGTACCCAATTGTCATACTTCAGTAAAAGTAAAGATACTGTACCTTAATAGAAAATGACTCAAAAGTGCACGTCACCCAGTAAATTACTACTCGAGTAAAAGTATTTGGTTTTAAATATACTTAAGATTCAAAAGTAAATGTAATTGCAAAAATATACTTAGTGCATTCGGAAAGTATTCAGACCCCTTGACTTTCCACATGTTGTTACTTTACAACCTTATTCTAAAATGTATTAAATTGTTTTTTCCCCCTCATCAATCTGCACACAATACCTCATAATAACAAAGCAAAAACAGGTTTAGATTTTTTTGCAAATGTATAAAAAACAAAATGGAAATATCACATTTACATAAGTATTCAGACCCTTTACTCAGTACGTTGTTGAAACACCTTTAGCATCAATTACAGCCTAGAGTCTTCTTGTATATGATGCTACAAGCTTGGCACACCTGTAGTTGGTTCAAGTCCCGGGCTCTGGCTGGGCCACTCAAGGACATTCAGAGACATGTCCCGAAGCCACTCCTACGTTGTCATTGCTGTGTGCTTAGGGTCGTTGTCCTGTTGTAAGGTGAATCTACGTCCCTGTCTGAAGTTCCTGAGCACTCTGGATCAGGTGTTCATCAAGGATCTCTCTGTACTTTGCTCTGTTCTTCTCTCCCTTGATCCTGGCTAGTCTCCCAGTTCCTGCCGCTGATAAACATCCCCACAGCATGATGCTGCCACCACCATGCTTCACCATTGGTTTCCTCCAAAGAGTTTAATCTTGGTTTCATCAGAACAGAATCTTGTTTCTCATGGTCTGAGAGACTTTAGGTGCCTTTTGGCAAACTCCAAGCAGGCTGTCCATGTGCCTTTTACTGAGGAGTGGCTTCCATCTGGCCTGATTGGTGGAGTGCTGCAGAGATGGTTGTCCTTCTGGAAGATTCTCCCATCTCCACAGAGGAACTCTGGAGCTCTGTCAGAATGACCATCAGGTACTTGGTCACCTCCCTGACCAAGGCCCTTCTCCCCAGATTGCTCCGTTTGGTCAGGCGACCAGCTCTAGGAAGAGTCTTGGTGGTTCCAAACTTCTTCCATTTAAGAATGATGGAGGCCACGGTGTTCTTGGGCACCTTCAATGCTGCAGAAATGTTTTTGTACCTTTCCCCAGATCTGTGCCTCGACACAATCTTCTCTCGGACCTCTGTGGACAATTCCTTTTACCTCATGGCTCGGTTTTTGCTCTGACATGCACCGTCAACTTTGGGACCTTATATAGACAGGTTTGTGCCATTCCAAATCATGTCCAATCAATTGAATTTACCACAGGTGGATTCCAATCAAGTTGTAGAGACATCTCAAGGATGATCAATGGAAACAGGATGCACCTGAGCTCAATTTCGAGTATCATAGCAAAGGGTCTGAATACTTATGTAAATAAGGTATTTCTGTTTTTTCTTTGTCATTATGGGTTATTGTGTGTAGATTGATGAAGAAAAAAACATTTATTTAATCAGTTTTAGAATAAGTCTAATGTAACAAGATGTAGAAAAGCCAAGGTGTCTGAATACTTTCTGAATGCACTGTAAGTATCAAAGTAACAGTATAAATAATTTAACATTCCTTATATTAAGCAAACCAGATGCCATGATTTTCCTGTTTGTATTTTTTAAATTTAAATATAGACGGGCACACTCCAACACTCAGACATAATTTACAAACAAATAATTTGTGTTTAGTGACTTTGCCAGATCAGAGGCAGTAGATATGACCAGGGATGTTCATTTGATAAGTGTCAAATGTTTTAAAATGTAACTTTTATTTAACTAGGCAAGTCAGTTAAAAACAATTTCTTGTTTACTATGACAGCCAAACCCGGACGACGCTGGGCCAATTGTACGCTGCCCTATGGGACTCCTAATCACGGCCGGTTGTGATACAGCCTGGTGTCTGTAGTGACGCCTCTAGCACTGAGATGCAGTGCCTTAGACCACTGCGCCACTTGGGAGCCCATTTTTAGCAACAAGTTATTTTGGGTGGTCCCGGGTGGCGCAGTGGTTAAGGGCAGCTGCAGCTGTGCCATCAGAGTCCCTGGGTTCGCGCCCAGGCTCTGTCGTAACCGGCCGCGACCGGGGGGTCCGTGGGGCGACGCACAATTGGCCTAGCGTCGTCCGGGTTAGGGAGGGCTTGGTCGGTAGGGATGTCCTTGTCTCATCGCGCACCAGCGACTCCTGTAGCGGGCCAGGCGCAGTGCGCGCGCGCTAGCCAAGGTTGCCGGGTGCACGGTGTAGCCTCCGACACTTCCGGGTTGGATGCGCGCTTTGTTAAGAAGCAGTACGGCTGGTTGGGTTGTGTATCGGAGGACGCATGACATTCAACCTTCGTCTCTCCCGAGCCCGTACGGGAGTTGTAGCGATGAGACAAGATAGTAGCTACTACAATAATTGGATACCACGAAAAATTGGGGAGAAAAAAAGGGGTAAAAATTCAAAACGTAAAAAATATAAATAGTGAAGTACACACACCCCCCAAAAAGACTTAAGGTGTACTTTTGAAGTATTTTTACAACGTGGTACCGTTTGTAAAACATGTGCCATCAGATTTATTAGTTATTTATTAGTCCTGGTGTTAGTATTAGTCCTGGTTCCTGACAAAGGTTTTTCTATTTAAGCTTTGAATATCAATTCCCCAAGTTTATCAGGCTTTATCTTGAGACTATTTGCTATGAGAATCAACGTGTTTACACAGCGGGAAATGCAGATGTATTTTCTTCGCTATAATCAGCTGGTCAAAACTTCAGGGATACAAATCTTAAACACTTATCTATTTTATTACTGCAGTGAAGTTAGCTTTAAATGGAAGATTCTGACTTTACTAGTCAATACCTCAACAGAACATGCCAGGAAAATTATAAAAATGTAATTCTAAATCAGCTGACAATAGTGAACAAGTTCCACCCCTTGTTTTAACATATTTACTTTTTGGAGACAAAATGTAGCTAAAACATTGCTCTCCTCTGCTGCAAGGGTTTAGGGACCCATTTTAAAACAGAAACGCTTACTATAGCATGTTAATGAACAAACGCTTACTATAGCATGTTAATGAACAATGTCAATACCTTCTCAACCACAGACATACCCAGATAACACATTTAGGTTCTGGCAATAATCCCTGAAGGTTGTGGGAATGTTCCCCGAACGTTGCACCAATGTTCCCTAAAGGTTTAAACGGATGGTTTTCTTAACATTCTTATAACGTTCTCTTTTGGTTTTACAAAGATAGCGGGGCACGTTCTCTGAAGGTTACACTGTAGGCAACGTTCTCTGAAGGTTCTGGGAATGTTCTCTGAAGGTTAACAATGGTCCCTATAGGTTCAACATTATGGTTTTCTTAACACACACACAGGATGGCACAATTAAATATTAACAATTAATTCTTATATCAATTATCCCACTGAATACATTTTTTAAAAAGTATACTACGTCATAACTGACTTTGTATGGGAAAATAAAAAATTAAAGTTTCAATTCTTCCAAGACTTAAAAATAATTGATGATATTGGACAGAGGGAATGTTAGTGATGTTCCAACGAAATTACAGTTAACAAAAATGACCCTTAATCCAGTATAAACTAATGCATAGAGTGTATTTTACAAGTTAAAATCACAAATTCTACAGCAAAACGGCAGAGTCATGTTTTAATTAAGTGATAATGCCCGAGTAGCCGCTGTTTGGAGGATATATTGGCACGGCCTGAGACCAAGTCAAATCATGCCAAAATCAGCAACTTCGAGGGCATTATCACTTTTATACAACGGGTTACCAACATATATAAATAATGATGAATGATTTCATTAACAAAAAAATATTTTAATTTATTCATGATATTTCATCTTTCCACAAGATATAGTCCCGACACAAATCTAGGGTTGCTACCCAAGCCGCCTGGTCGTTCCTTCTATCTGTTCAGTTGCCAGAGACGCAACCCAGTCGTTCAGTCTTTTTGTTCTGTATCTATGGACGCAACCCAGATCTATATGTTCCATTGCCATATTGGCTGGCAATGTTCTTATCCCTTGCTAGCTAGCTAGTCATGTCAAACAGTGCAGACAGAAAAACAACAAAGTAGCTGCATTTGTTTGTTGTTTTCTAGTGATATTTATTTGGATACATCCATAACAATGAGCTAATGATGCGCGATTTCCCCTAGCATAGAAAATCTGCTCTCTCTCGTCAGGACACTGTTGCTCAAGAGCTAGCCAACAACACAGCTAACACAATCATTTTAAACTGAAGCGGGAAAGACTACAAACTAGCTGCACATTGTTTTGTTAGACATGTTTTCTATTGCTAGTTCTTTGTATATATCCATAAAAATTATGTTGATTTCATGATTTCGAACTGGCTGAGAAAAGCTGCCTACCTGTCTGTCTCATCCCAACACTTTCATTACTATGGGACAGGTGGAGATCGAATTTGAATATTGAAACAATTTAGCAAATGTCGGAGAGACAGACAGCAAGGTTTATACAAATCTCCGATGTTGAAAACTAGATGTTAGTCTAAAAGAAATGGGAAGTAATGTCTACATGCTTTTTATAGTGGAGATCAAGTTTATAAATTGCCTGGCTGGGCTGATGAGACAGAGGATTGCACAGGCAGATGGAACAGAGTAAATAGGCATTTTAACATCATAGACTTAGCCGGTGGTAACTTGTGGAATAGACACAGGCTGGAATGCGGTTTTAAGCAATCAGCATTCAGGATTAGACCCATCTGTTGTATAAGTGTAAAACTAGTTAGAAAGTTGTCTGTCAGAAGTATCAAAATGTAAATGTACTTTTAATTCGTCTGTCTGCATATTTCAAGACATGGCATACGAATGAGCAGTGAGATACCTGACGGGCTGGATGATACTTTTCTCATCAACCATCTTGAAAAAATGCACACTTAACTGGAAATCAACCAATCGTCCATCGCTAACACGATGGAAAGGTCAAATACTTTATTATCTAAATGTTGAAAGTGCGTGGGTGACAGAGAGAAACAAAATGGTGCAGTTTTAGGCCATGTGGCAGAAATTGATGCTGGTGCTGGAGATGAATGGGGGTGAGCAGATAGGTCTGGCCAGATGTGATGACATTGATGTTTTTGTGCTGTTGTTTGGATGTGGATTAGTATTGTTTTTAAAAATGTATCATTTTAACAGTTAACACATTTATAATTTTAGTTAACAATTCAGAAATCTGCAACCTGGTGACTGCCTCATAAAGCTGGTTGAGAGAATGCGAAGAGTGTCCAAAGCTTTCAAGTCAAAGGGTGCCTAAATATATCTTTATTTGTTTAACACTTTTTTGGTTACTACATGATTCCATATGTGTTCTTTCGTCGTTTTGATGTCTTCTCTATTATTCTACAATGTAGAAAATAGACCAAATAAAGAAAAACCCTTGAATGATTAGGTGTGTCCAAACTTTTGACTGGTACTGTATATGAATGTGTTTTCACATTTATTTTGAATGTTCCTAATTTAGAGTCACTGCAGTGTACCTATAGTGCTGCAGACATTGATGTTTTCTGAGCTGACATTTTTAATAAATGTTTAATATACTTTAAATAAAAGTGAGAATCAAACATGTATTGTTTTGTCAATGACTACACCACAATTGAACAAAACAGGTGTGATTCAGTATAGATCAAGAACAGCCTGCACTTGTGCTTACTTTCACAGTCTGTCTGCCTCCTTTCTCTGCTCTGCCTCTTCGCCTTTTTGACCTGAAGGACCTGTAAGTTCCATACAATCAATGCAATGGCAACATTACCCTCTCCAGAAATAAGTCTCTCACTGTTGCCGCCTGCTACCGGCCACCCTCAGCTCCCAGCTGTGCCCTGGACACCATTTGTGAATTGATCGCCCCCCATCTAGCTTCAGAGTTTGTTCTGTTAGGTGACCTAAACTGGGATATGCTTAACACCCCGGCAGTCCTACAATGTAAGCTAGATGCCCTCAATCTCACTCAAATCATCAAGGAACCCACCAGGTACAACCCTAACTCTGTAAACAAGGGCACCCTCATAGACGTCATCCTGACCAACTGGCCCTCCAAATACACCTCCGCGGTCTTCAACCAGGATCTCAGCGATCACTGCCTCATTGCCTGTATCCGCCACGGAGCCGCAGTCAAACGACCACTCCTCATCACTGTCAAACGCTCCCTAAAACACTTCTGTGAGCAGGCCTTTCTAATCGACCTGGCCCGGGTATCCTGGAAGGACATTGACCTCATCCCGTCAGTTGAGGATGCCTGGTCATTCTTTAAAAGTAACTTCCTCACCATTTTAGATAAGCATGCTCCGTTCAAAAAATGCAGAACCAAGAACAGATACAGCCCTTGGTTCACTCCAGACCTGACTGCCCTCGACCAGCACAAAAACATCCTGTGGCGGACTGCAATAGCATCGAATAGCCCCGTGATATGCAACTGTTCAGGAAGTCAGGAACCAATACACGCAGTCAGTCAGGAAAGCTAAGGCCAGCTTCTTCAGGCAGAAGTTTGCATCCTGTAGCTCCAACTCCAAAAGTTCTGGGACACTGTGAAGTCCATGGAGAACAAGAGCACCTCCTCCCAGCTGCCCACTGCACTGAGGCTAGGTAACACGGTCTCCACCGATAAATCCACGATTATCGAAAGCTTCAATAAGCACTTCTCAACGGCTGGCCATGCCTTCCGCCTGGCTACTCCAACCTCGGCCAACAGCTCCGCCCCGCAGCTCCTCGCCCAAGCCTCTCCAGGTTCTCCTTTACCCAAATCCAGATAGCAGATGTTCTGAAAGAGCTGCAAAACCTAGACCCGTACAAATCAGCTGGGCTTGACAATCTGGACCCTCTATTTCTGAAACTATCTGCCGCCATTGTCGCAACCCCTATTACCAGCCTGTTCAACCTCTCTTTCATATCGTCTGAGATCCCCAAGGATTGAAAGCTGCCGCAGTCATCCCCCTCTTCAAAGGCGGAGACACCCTGGACCCAAACTGCTATAGACCTATATCCATCCTGCCCTGCCTATCTAAGGTCTTCGAAAGCCAAGTCAACAAACAGGTCACTGACCATCTCGAATCCCACCGTACCTTCTCCGCTGTGCAATCTGGTTTCCGAGCCGGTCACGGGTGCACCTCAGCCACGCTCAAGGTACTAAACGATATCATTACCGCCATCGATAAAAGACAGTACTGTGCAGCCGTCTTCATCGACCTCGCCAAGGCTTTCGACTCTGTCAATCACCATATTCTTATCGGCAGACTCAATAGCCTCGGTTTCTCGGATGACTGCCTTGCCTGGTTCACCAATTACTTTGCAGACAGAGTTCAGTGTGTCAAATCGGAGGGCATGCTGTCCGGTCCTCTGGCAGTCTCTATGGGGGTGCCACAGGGTTCAATTCTCGGGCCGACTCTTTTCTCTGTATATATCAATGATGTTGCTCTTGCTGCGGCGATTCCCTGATCCACCTCTACGCAGACAACACCATTCTATATACTTTCGGCCCGTCATTGGACACTGTGCTATCTAACCTCCAAACGAGCTTCAATGCCATACAGCACTCCTTCCGTGGCCTCCAACTGCTCTTAAACGCGAGTAAAACCAAATGCATGCTTTTCAACCGATCGCTGCCTGCACCCGCATGCCCGACTAGCATCACCACCCTGGATGGTTCCGACCTTGAATATGTGGACATCTATAAGTACCTAGGTGTCTGGCTAGACTGCAAACTCTCCTTCCAGACTCACATCAAACATCTCCAATCGAAAATCAAATCAAGAGTCGGCTTTCTATTCCGCAACAAAGCCTCCTTCACTCACGCCGCCAAGCTTACCCTAGTAAAACTGACTATCCTACCGATCCTCGATTTCGGCGATGTCATCTACAAAATGGTTTCCAACACTCTACTCAGCAAACTGGATGCAGTCTATCATAGTGCCATCCGTTTTGTCACCAAAGCACCTTATACCACCCACCACTGCGACTTGTATGCTCTAGTCGGCTGGCCCTCGCTACATATTCGTCGCCAGACCCACTGGCTCCAGGTCATCTACAAGTCCATGCTAGGTAAAGCTCCGCCGTATCTCAGTTCACTGGTCACGATGGCAACACCCATCCGCAGCACACGCTCCAGCAGGTGTATCTCACTGATCATCCCTAAAGCCAACACCTCATTTGGCCGCCTTTCGTTCCAGTACTCTGCTGCCTGTGACTGGAACGAACTGCAAAAATCGCTGAAGTTGGAGACTTTTATCTCCCTCACCAACTTCAAACATCAGCTATCCAAGCAGCTAACCGATCGCTGCAGCTGTACATAGTCTATTGGTAAATAGCCCACCCATTTTCACCTACCTCATTCCCATACTGTTTTTATACTGTTTTTTTTATTTATTTATTTACTTTTCTGCTCTTTTGCACACCAATATCTCTACCTGTACATGACCATCTGATCATTTATCACCCCAGTGTTAATCTGCAAAATTTTATTATTTGCCTACCTCCTCATGCCTTTTGCACACATTGTATATAGACTGCCCATTTTTTTTCTACTGTGTTATTGACTTGTTAATTGTTTATTCCATGTGTAACTCTGTGTTGTCTGTTCACACTGCTATGCTTTATCTTGGCCAGGTCGCAGTTGCAAATGAGAACTTGTTCTCAACTAGCCTACCTGGTTAAATAAAGGTGAAATAAATAAAAAATAAAAATAAAAAAAAATGTAAGTTAAACGTGGCCTGCTAGGGCACCGTAATGTTAATGGATAGTTATATAGATTACTGGTATTGCCATGACTGATAGTTTTGAAAATTTACATTTACATTTACATTTAAGTCATTTAGCAGACGCTCTTATCCAGAGCGACTTACAAATTGGTGCTTTCACCTTATGACATCCAGTGGAACAGCCACTTTACAATAGTGCATCTAGGTCTTTTAAGGGGTGAGGGGGTGAGAAGGATTACTTTATCCTATCCTAGGTATTCCTTAAAGAGGTGGGGTTTCAGGTGTCTCCGGAAGGTGGTGATTGACTCCGCTGTCCTGGCGTCGTGAGGGAGTTTGTTCCACCATTGGGGGGCCAGAGCAGCGAACAGTTTTGACTGGGCTGAGCGGGAACTGTACTTCCTCAGTGGTAGGGAGGCGAGCAGGCCAGAGGTGGATGAACGCAGTGCCCTTGTTTGGGTGTAGGGCCTGATCAGAGCCTGGAGGTACTGAGGTGCCGTTCCCCTCACAGCTCCGTAGGCAAGCACCATGGTCTTGTAGCGGATGCGAGCTTCAACTGGAAGCCAGTGGAGAGAGCGGAGGAGCGGGGTGACGTGAGAGAACTTGGGAAGGTTGAACACCAGACGGGCTGCGGCGTTCTGGATGAGTTGTAGGGGTTTAATGGCACAGGCAGGGAGCCCAGCCAACAGCGAGTTGCAGTAATCCAGACGGGAGATGACAAGTGCCTGGATTAGGACCTGCGCCGCTTCCTGTGTGAGGCAGGGTCGTACTCTACGGATGTTGTAGAGCATGAACCTACAGGAACGGGCCACCGCCTTGATGTTAGTTGAGAACGACAGGGTGTTGTCCAGGATCACGCCAAGGTTCTTAGCGCTCTGGGAGGAGGACACAATGGAGTTGTCAACCATGATGGCGAGATCATGGAACGGGCAGTCCTTCCCCGGGAGGAAGAGCAGCTCCGTCTTGCCGAGGTTCAGCTTGAAGTGGTGATCCGTCATCCACACTGATATGTCTGCCAGACATGCAGAGATGCGATTTGCCACCTGGTCATCAGAGGGCGGAAAGGAGAAGATTATTTGTGTGTCGTCTGCATAGCAATGATAGGAGAGACCATGTGAGGTTATGACAGAGCCAAGTGACTTGGTGTATAGCGAGAATAGGAGAGGGCCTAGAACAGAGCCCTGGGGGACACCAGTGGTGAGAGCGCGTGGTGAGGAGACAGATTCTCGCCACGCCACCTGGTAGGAGCGACCTGTCAGGTAGGACGCAATCCAAGCATGGGCCGCGCCGGAGATGCCCAACTCGGAGAGGGTGGAGAGGAGGATCTGATGGTTCACAGTATCGAAGGCAGCCGATAGGTCTAGAAGGATGAGAGCAGAGGAGAGAGAGTTAGCTTTAGCAGTGCGGAGTGCCTCCGTGATACAGAGAAGAGCAGTCTCAGTTGAATGACTAGTCTTGAAACCTGACTGATTTGGATCAAGAAGGTCATTCTGAGAGAGATAGCGGGAGAGCTGGCCAAGGACGGCACGTTCAAGAGTTTTGGAGAGAAAAGAAAGAAGGGATACTGGTCTGTAGTTGTTGACATCGGAGGGATCAAGTGTAGGTTTTTTCAGAAGGGGTGCAACTCTCGCTCTCTTGAAGACGGGAGGGACGTAGCTAGCGGTCAGGGATGAGTTGATGAGCGAGGTGAGGTAAGGGAGAAGGTCACCGGAGATGGTCTGGAGAAGAGAGGAGGGGATAGGGTCAAGCGTACAGGTTGTTGGGCGGCCGGCCGTCACAAGACGCGAGATGTCATCTGGAGAGAGAGGGGAGAAAGAGGTCAGAGCACAGGGTAGGGCAGTGTGAGCAGAACCAGCGGTGTCGTTTGACTTAGCAAACGAGGATCGGATGTCGTCGACCTTCTTTTCAAAATGGTTGACGAAGTCATCTGCAGAGAGGGAGGAGGGGGAGGAGGATTCAAGAGGGAGGAGAAGGTGGCAAAGAGCTTCCTAGGGTTAGAGGCAGATGCTTGGAATTTAGAGTGGTAGAAAGTGGCTTTAGCAGCAGAGACAGAGGAGGAAAATGTAGAGAGGAGGGAGTGAAAGGATGCCAGGTCCGCAGGGAGGCGAGTTTTCCTCCATTTCCGCTCGGCTGCCCGGAGCCCTGTTCTGTGAGCACGCAATGAGTCGTCGAGCCACGGAGCGGGAGGGGAGGACCGAGCCGGCCTGGAGGATAGGGGACATAGAGAGTCAAAGGATGCAGAAAGGGAGGAGAGGAGGGTTGAGGAGGCAGAATCAGGAGATAGGTTGGAGAAGGTTTGAGCAGAGGGAAGAGATGATAGGATGGAAGAGGAGAGAGTAGCGGGGGAGAGAGAGTGAAGGTTGGGACGGCGCGATACCATCCGAGTAGGGGCAGTGTGGGAAGTGTTGGATGAGAGCGAGAGGGAAAAGGATACAAGGTAGTGGTCGGAGACTTGGAGGGGAGTTGCAATGAGGTTAGTGGAAGAACAGCATCTAGTAAAGATGAGGTCGAGCGTATTGCCTGCCTTGTGAGTAGGGGGAAGGTGAGAGGGTGAGGTCAAAAGAGGAGAGGAGTGGAAAGAAGGAGGCAGAGAGGAATGAGTCAAAGGTAGACGTGGGGAGGTTAAAGTCGCCCAGAACTGTGAGAGGTGAGCCGTCCTCAGGAAAGGAGCTTATCAAGGCATCAAGCTCATTGATGAACTCTCCGAGGGAACCTGGAGGGCGATAAATGATAAGGATGTTAAGCTTGAAAGGGCTGGTAACTGTGACAGCATGGAATTCAAAGGAGGCGATAGACAGATGGGTAAGGGGAGAAAGAGAGAATGACCACTTGGGAGAGATGAGGATCCCGGTGCCACCACCCCGCTGACCAGAAGCTCTCGGGGTGTGCGAGAGCACGTGGGCGGACGAAGAGAGAGCAGTAGGAGTAGCGGTGTTGTCTGTGGTGATCCATGTTTCCGTCAGTGCCAAAAAGTCGAGGGACTGGAGGGAGGCATAGGCTGAGATGAACTCTGCCTTGTTGGCCGCAGATCGGCAGTTCCAGAGGCTACCGGAGACCTGGAACTCCACGTGGGTCGTGCGCGCTGTGAGTTTAATTTTTTTGGGGCCTGGAATAAAAATTTTTTCTCATGAATATCTGTCTCTGCCAAGTTAGCTTTCTTCTTTGCTCTGTCATATGAGTAAAACAATAACATAGGGTTACAAATAATGATTCAATGGTTATCTGTTTGAAATGATATGCCACACCGGACATACCCTATTAGATGGTCATACTGAATCCAGATTTCATATATACTATCACTTTCAAAACATATTCACTTTACCTGTGGTCTCCAGAATTCTGCCCCCATTGTATCATTTTCTATGTCTTGTCTGGTCTTTCACAGTTTTTACCTTTTTTTGGTCCAGTAGCAATACACAACCTGATGAAGAAGTTAGTGTATTTCAATTATAAGCCACAGAAATACTTTGAAAACAGCTACTGCAGAATTGTTCTGCTATAACTCACACGTGCTCATTCTTGTTACTCTATTTTAATTCAGAAATGGGAATGTAATTTTTGCAGTGTAGAGTCCTGAAAATTGACCACCCATTAAAATTCTTTTTTGGAACACAGCCCTGCATCGACACCAATTTTACGGAATCCAAACACGGTCCAATATAAATTGACCCGAAATCTGGGTCAGGTGGGTATCATTTGAAAGCTTATTCTATTGCCAACATGACTAGCTAAGTTATAAAATATGACCTTGCAGTGTTAGGCAAGTATATTGAGCTATAATATTGGAGAGAACAATCTAGCTAATGATTAATTCAGCTGATTGGTCGGTCCCATCGCAGATTGGAGCTCTGACCCTCCCTCTCATCAGGGGATACAGCTGTCTCTGCTATTGCAAACTCCTTCTCCAGCCTGATAAAAGCCAGAGTTCCTGCGTCAGGGAGGAGAGCATATTTTTATGTCCTGTACTGATTGTCGTAGCCGATCCTTCCCGAGGTATGTGTATGCCAATAGGGTAATTAAGTATTAAGTATTAGTAATTATTCTGTTTCATTTGTTCCCAGGAGGGGAAGGGGAACGCACCTTGAGAGCGGTTAGGCAAGAGGCCTGCGGGCATACATAACCGTAGTATTTAATCTGTCTACGCACACTAGGTAACACCTGGGCTTTCCGCCCCCTTGTATTTTGTTAAGTGTGCCGGGTGGTCCACCTTTAAAAAAAAAATCCAAATCACATGTTTTTAGCAATTGTTATTTTACTTAATATCACTTGATAAGAAAATACAATTAGTTGTCAGTAACAGAAACACAAAACCAATGGTTTTAAGAAGGTATGTATTACAAAATGCATGCAAGCATACTGAAAGATCTAGTTGGTGAATGATCTGATCCTTACAGAAGATGACACAGATAATAAGGCATTCAATGGTGGGTTACACATTATTGAAAATGACTTAATTTTTAGTAACTCTTCAAATAAGGTGAATTATTACAGAATAAGATCTGTAGCTGTCTGGCAGAACTAGTGCTCTCGTGGAGAGTGTGGGTAGCTCACCCTCTCTCGCTGCTCCTCAGGTGCACTCCCAGGCGGAAGGGCTTTTGAGACTGTGTCCCACCAAAGATGAGGCTGAAATCTGGGACACCTCCATCCTCAGGCCAGACGAATCGGAAACGCCGAAGCAATGTCACTAGAACCAGGAAGAGCTCCATACGTGCTAACCCCTCCCCCAGACACACACGAGATCCTGGGGAACACACACACACGGCTATCAATGAGAACAACATTTCACTCATACCTTCATATGCATGCAGCCTGGCATTTTAGGTCAACATATTCTCCTGTCTCTGTACAACACACTATCATTTATAAGCCATAGATATTGACGCTTTTGCAAAAAGGCACCTGCTGAGAATGGCAGAAATGCTTCCGGTTTCACAAACTCTCCGACCTCGTTGAGGAAATTTTCAGGGTTGAACTCGTGAGGGAATTTCCACTGGCCTTCTTCATGCAGCACTGAAGACAGGTTAGGAATTACCATAGTGCCCTGGAACAGATGAGGGATTAAGGGTGCGGTGGAGAGGTACACTAACGATTGACACAGCACCCATCATGACATCACTCCCTCTAGCCCAGGCGACCTTTATAGTTCTAAGGTCAACAACAGAAAGCATATCAGTCGTCATGGTAATGCTCACCTGGGGCAGTTGGTAGCTGTGGAGTTGCGTGTCGCTGCAGGTAGTACGAAACACGCCAAGAGGAACGGTGTCACTCATGCGCTGTACCTCATGGATCATGGCTTGAACATATGGCATGTCTGTCCTCAAACGAAGCGTCTGCACGTCCCTCAAGAATGTTGGTGATCTCTCGGTAACAGCGATCTGGGACAAACACACACTCTTTGGCCGGGATTCAATCCGATCAAGCTTTGTAGAACAATTTCCTATTTAGCCGACATACTCATCTCATATACATATGTATAGAAATATATATATACGGTACTCTATACCATCTACTGCATCTTGCCTATGCCGTTCGGCCATCGCTCATTCATATATTTTTATGTACATATTCTTATTCATTCCTTTACACTTACTTGTGTATACGGTAGTTGTAGTGAAATTGTTAGGTTAGATTACTTGGTAGATATTACTGCCTGGTCAGAACTAGAAGCACAAGCATTTCACTACACTTGCATTAACATCTGCTAACCATGTGTATGTGACAAATAAAATCTGATTTGATATGCAGTGTTTACCATGAATGCCGACACATTGTCTACAAGCGCCATCGAATTGAATGAAACGTATTCCAGTGTGTGTGTGTTGTGTGTGTATTTCCTCACCCTGTACATGCTGGTTGGTCATCAGGTGTAGCACGGCAGAGCGGAGGGTGTTGGAAGTGGTGTCTGTCCCAGCCATGAACAGGTCAAGTAGTAGAAACACCATATGAGTGTCATTAAATGTGGAGCCTCCATTAGCTGTCTGAAACACACACACACACCAAATGCCTCTACATTAAATTCTGCTCCATCCTGTAAAGTACTTCCCCCTCTTCCACCAGCCCAAAAAATGTTTTTGCCCTTCTCACGGAAGTCATACCAAAGACTCTAAAAATGGGATCCGATGCCTCTGATTGGCAGATACTCAGGGTAATGTCCTGCGACAGACTAGTGTCCTATCCAGGGTTGTACTTCTACATCAAGCTGCTTAAATGCTACAGAAACAGGAGATAGGCTCCTGCCCCATGTACCGTTCAGGCTTACTTGTACAAGGCTACTTACTTTTTTATCTTATCTTATTTATTTTACTTCTAGAACCCTAGTTCTATTGTTCTCCTACCTTGTCAATCTGGTCCAGGTAGCAGTCAAGGAGGTCTCTGGGCTCTCCCACGACCCTTGAACTTTTGTGCTTGGTCACAATCTTCTTGATATGTTCCTTCATTTGATTAAATTTGTGTAAAATGTTCCTGAAGGGCAAAGGGAAGGGCCTCAAGACTGGAATGATTTCATAGAGCTACAAAATATAGATTGGAGGAAATGGATGTAAAACAGAGGGGAATGTGGATCAGTGTGTCATGTCTAGCACATGCCATGTCTAGCACAGAGAGGTCAGTGAGGATCATGTACACTTAAAAAAAATTATGAAAGGTTCCATCTAGAACCTAAAAGGAATCTTTGGCTGTCCCCATGAGAGAACACTTTGAAGAACGCATTTGAAGAACACTTTTGGGTTCAGTGTAGAACCCTTTCCACAGAGAGTTCTACCTGGAACCCAAAAGGGTTCTACCTGGAGACGGCCGAAAGAACCATTTTGGGATCCTTTTTTTTTAGTAAGCATGGAGTGACACAGGGCTTAGACTGTACCATGGCCCAAGGTCCGAAAGCTTCCTTGGTCAACTCCTCTAACCTCTGGATGAGGGTGAGGATGACCGGGTCGTCATATTCGAACCTCTCTCCGAAAATCAGTGAGCAGATGATGTTAGACGCAGTCAGATGGAACAAGTGCTGAGGGTCCATCGAACCGCCTACCAGGACACAGCAACGGTCACCACATGAGGCAATATACACAGACAAGGTAATAACAACGATCACAGAGCTACTGAATTGAACACACTGACAGGATAGATAAAGTAACAATCCCCACAGTCTTTATACCTAATGTTAAAACAAGTATAGTAAATATAGTCATACCGGGAATATTACTGAGGGTATCTTACTTCTGTGAAGTTTGTGTGGTTTATGGAAGCTTGTTACAACTAGAAGGGGTTAATAGTGTAATTGTTTGATACAGTATTTGGAGGATCTTTGGGGTGGATACTAAGCGCTGATAATGACATGAATATGTACATGATGATTATGATTACGAGGACGTTGTATGTGTGGGACTGTACCAGCACTGCTCTCCAGCTCAGTGCAGATGTGGGACACCTCCTCTAGGATGCGCTCTTCCATGGAGCGTTTGCCCAGACCAAATTTTCTCAGCGTGGTCAGAGCAAAGCGCCGGTGGTCCCTCCAGCTGGAGCCATAATTGGCCAGGACGATCCCTGATCGGCACACACACATACAAACACACACGGAACATACGTGGGTCGGGCTCACGGTCTCATGCCTGCTACTTTAAAATCAGTGTCACCCTCAGCCCAAGGGGGGATTTCCTGTTGGGCTAATTCCCCCCACACACACACACACACACACACACTACCCTTATTATACCACATATTTCAAAATGGGTCAAGAACCTACTACCTTTGCTTTCAAAGAGGTGGCTGATGAGGAGATGGGTTGGTCGTCCAGCATATTCCTCTGCGTGTGTCACTAGTGCTTCACGAACCACCTCCAGGCCATTCAGAACCACAGCAGGCCGTGAGCCGATGTACAGACTGAACACGTTACCATAGCGCCTCTTCAGCTGAAGCACAGAAGTCCAATTGTTGCATGATTCTACTGTTTGTATCCTTTTGCATCAGTTTTAATGCAAGACCTTTATTTTGAAGGTGAACCACCGATTCCACTATTGTTGCTCATTGTCCTAAAACTTTAGTCTACATCAGACTTAATACCCATTCAGTCAGACTGGTCTCATAGACTAGACCTAACATAGTAAATGTTAGCATGATATGTTACCTCTGGTATGGTTACATAAGACAGATACTTAAGGCAGTGATTCCCAAACTTTTTTGCTCTTTTTAAGAACTATGTCCGGCTTTAAACTTACTCTTGAAGGTTGTCCCATAGATTTTGTTGTATTTTGTTGTCACTCAAATATCACATGAATACACATTAGACATGGCAAAATGTATAGAATTATTAAAAATGTAGCTTTAAAACGGCAACATTTTCTTTGCACCCCATGACATAATCTGTGGAATTGCAGGAAATATGCTTTAAACCTGCAAAATTCTCTCCACCAACAAGAAGGGTGTGAACAGTTTGTGTCATAAACAGTGCTCGTGCCCATAGAAATAGACGTGGGGCTCATAACATATTGTAATGAAACAGCAGGGAGCAGGTCTCGAACCCTCGACCTTCGAGCCCGAGGTCCAGCGCGCTATCGACTGTGCCGCAAAAGCATGCTCGTGCGGCAGGTTCGATTTCCGCGGTTATAAACCCAGGGTCGTTACACTATTGTACATTTAGCAAATTCGTTAAATCGTAATACGTAACATATCATACGAAATGGGTGATGGACATCCATAATACATACCATACGAAACGTAACATATCATACATACTAAATGGAGTGTCTCGGATTTACTATACAGAATAATATAAATCCCTTTACCTATATTACGGACTGCTTGTAGAAAGCTTTATCACAAATATTAGAGTAACAAAAAAAGTTATTTCCAGCAGGGTTATCGTAACAGGTATCGAGACTAGGTCTAACCCTAGCCTACAACATATTGCCCACTTTACCCTTTCCAGGTCTTTGAGAGGGTTGACAGGATCCAGCTGTAGCAGATTGCCGAGGATGGGCAGGGGACGGGGTCCTGGTGGGAAGTTTTTAGGTCGGCGGACCCTGGTGAAGAAGAATAGAAGGAGGGAAAAGAAGCACAACAACACGACCGACCCGAGCATCGCGACTGGGCTTCAGGAAATGTGTAGGCTACTTCACGATTTAAAGCTGGTTGATTTAAAGATGCCGGTTGCCACCCACACAGATTGCAGACTTTGTTTTGAACGCTAGTCAGCAGAGGTTTATGAGAGGGATATTTGCTGACTCGTAAATGTACATTAAGCCTAGTTTCGTAAATAGCAGATCTAGGGCAACAGTTAATGTGGGTGGCAACCTGTCTGCCAATGGGAGACTAGTAAGTTTAAAGCCTTGACAGGACTCGATGCAATTTTTTGGGGGACAATTTCTTGTTTGATTTGGTATTGGAACTGGGGGGTCTCGTAGCCAAATCAAATTTATTGTGAAGTTTCTATGCCAATATATGAGCTGCAACAACAATATTCCATGCTCTAATTTATTATGACGTTCCTTTCGAGAATATTGTGATATTTGCCAAAATTAAGAATTCTAACAATTACTATTTATACCATGGATGACACAAAACAAGAGCTTTTTTTGTTGCAAACATTCAAACACAAATAGAATATTGATCCAAACCTTTCAACAAAGGAATACTTCAAATGGACAACATGAGTAGTTTTTTCCTCTCTTTTTTGTTAATTTACTGTTGTGCAGCGACTTAAAATGTTAGTAAAAGTGGACTGGTTTAATGCCTGTGGCAAGTCATTGGTAACAATAGAAAAGAGTAGAGGGCCTAGATAACTGCACTGGGTTACATAGGATTCAACTCTGAAGAGAACCCCAGTTTTCATAGTGACAGTGGCCTACAGGTCAAGGTTTTGGTCTCGCCTCCCGGGTGGCGAGTGGTTAAGGGCGCTGTACTACAGCGCCAGCTGTGCCATCAGAGTCCCTGGGCGTGCAGGCTCTGTCGTAACCGGCCGCGACCGGGAGGCCTAGCGTCGTCCAGGTTAGGGAGGGCTTGGTAGGGATGTCCTTGTCTCATCGCGCACCAGCGACTCCTGTGGCGGGCCGGGCGCAGTGCGCGCTAGCCAAGGTTGCCAGGTGGACGGTGTAGCCTCCGACACATTGGTGCGGCTGGCCGGGTTGGATGCGCACTGTGTTAAGAAGCAGTACAGCTGGTTGGGTTGTGTATCGGAGGACGCATGACATTCAACCTTTGTCTCTCCCGAGCCCGTATGGGAGTTGTAGCGATGAGACAAGATAGTAGCTACTACAACAATTGGATACCACGAAATTGGGGAGAAAAAGGGGTAAAAATTCAACAACAAAAAAAGTTTTGGTCTCCAACAGCCCAGCTACAGACCCAATCTCTTGGCGCCAAAGTCAGAGCTGTTGAACGGTGCAAGGCCAAAGTCCTCTGGGAGTGCATCCTGTGTGCTAACCCCAAGAAACCCCTCTGCAATCAGGATGATCCTGAAGAAAGTTGGTTCTCCAGGCTCATCTCAGAAGGTTGTGTCAGGTCCCAAGCTGACCCAGCAGGCCTTGTGTAACAAGGTTGAAATAGACATCCTCATGCTGACCACACTGCTCGCGTCATGCGCATTGCAAAATAAATGTACACATACATGTTATTCAATCATTGCACCCACACTGCTTGCGTGTGCCAATGAGCGCCTGCGTTGCCAGGCGTTAAAATTGAAGTTGCTTCTATTTGTGAAGCAGAACGTGATGCAAGTCCTGCCTCTCCCATCTCCTCATTGGCTTTTAGAAGGGGGGAGATGACTAGAAACGATTCGGTTGACCATTTTATGTGTAGATTGTCCGAGTAGAGGACCTTGTGCATTTCAGGTAAAATAACAAATCAATGTTTATATCCCAGGACAAATCAGCTAGCAACAGCAAGCTAGCTAGCTAAATAGGACAAATTAGCTAGCAACTGCAAGCTAGCTAGCTAAATTGCCATAAATGTTTAATGCTTTTTGACCTGTCCCCAAATTAATATAATTGGTTCAGAGTTTGTTTTCATATTTCAACCTACGTGTCGTGATCGTGTTTGGTGTGGGCGGGACGAAATCAATTTGCGCACGTGGACGCACACGGGCGTCCGGTTTGTGCATGGGTTAGTTGTATGAGTTTTGTCATAATTAAGCAGTCAGGTTATGTATGTATAGCTGTGAAGCCAGCTGCTGTATTTGAGTAACTGCATCCCCGTGTGTATCTGTGCGCAGGATCACGCATCATCCAGCCAAAGAGTTGTTCAACTTTGATGGGGGTATGTATTGTGATCCATGCTGCACTCAGTGTTTTAACTTTTAAAATGATTACATTCAGCAAAAAAAGAAACGTCCCTTTTGCAGGACCCTATCTTTCAAAGACAATTCGTAAAAATCCAAATAACTTCACAGATCTTCATTGTAAAGGGTTTAAACACTGTTTCCCATGCTTGTTCAATGAACCATAAACAGTTAATAAACATGCACCTGTGGAACGGTCGTTAAGACACTAACAGCTTACAGACGGTAGGCAATTAAGGTCACAGTTATGAAAACTTAGGACACTAAAGAGGCCTTTCTACTGACTCTGAAAAACACCAAAAGAAAGATGCCCAGGGTCCCTGCTCATCTGCGCGAATATGCCTTAGGCATGCTGCAAAGAGGCATGAGTACTGCAGATGTGTCCAGGGCAATACATTGCAATGTCTGTACTATGAGACGCCTAAGACAGCGCTACAGGGAGACAGGATGGACAGCTGATCGTCCTCGCAGTGGCAGACCACGTGTAACAACACCTGCACAGGATCGGTACATCCGAACATCACACCTGCGGGACAGGTACAGGATGGCAACAACAACTTACACCAGGTTACACCAGGAACGCACTATCCCTCCATCAGTGCTCAGACTGTCCGCAATAGGCTGAGAGAGGCTGGACTGAGGGCTTGTAGGCCTGTTCTAAAGCAAGTCCTCACCAGATATCACCAGCAACAAGGTCACCTATGGGCACAAACCCACCGTCACCGGACCAGACAGGCCTGGCAAAGTGCTCTTCACTGATGAGTCGCAGTTTTGTCTAACCAGGGGTGATGGTCGGATTCGCGTTTATCGTCAAAGAAATGAGCGTTGCACTGAGGCCTGTACTCTGGAGCGGGATCGATTTGGAGGTGGAGGGTCCGTCATGGTCTAGGGCGGTGTGTCACAGCATTATCGGACTGAGCTTGTTGTCATTGCAGGCAATCTTAACACTGTGCGTTACAGGGAAGACTTCCTCCTCCCTCATGTGGTACCCTTCCTGCAGGCTCATCCTGACATGACCCTCCAGTATGACAATGCCACCAGCTATGCTGCTCGTTCTGTGCGTGATTTCCAGCAAGACAGGAATGTCAGTGTTCTGCTATGGCCAGCAAAGAGCCTGGATCTCAATCCCATTGAGCACGTCTGGGGCCTGTTGGATCGGAGGGTGAGGGCTAGGGCCATTCTCCTCAGAAATGTCCGGGAACTTGCAAGTGCCTTCGTGGAAGAGTGGGGTAACAAATCACAGCAAGAACTGGCAAATCTGGTGCAGTCCATGAGGAGGAGATGCACTGCAGTACTTAATGCAGCTGGTGGCCACACCAGATACTGACTGTTTCTTTTGATTTTGACCCACCCTTTTTTCAGGGACACATTATTCAATTTCTGTTAGTCACATGTCTGTGGAACTTGTTCAGTTTATGTCTCAGTTGTTGAATCTTGTTATGTTCATACAAATATTTACACATGATAAGTTTGCTGAAAATAAACGCAGTTGACAGTGAGAGGACGTTTCTTTTTTTGCTGAGTTTATCTAGTGCGTGTTAGGCTGAAAACCATATTGTTTTATAATCATTATCAATGTTGTTAAGTGATAGTGTTACAGAGTTGTGTCATGTATTTATAATTTTATGGACATTCACAAAATTTGCACGCTGCGTTATGCTAAAGGTTAGCTAACGTTCACCTTGTACATTCTTAGCTAATGAGGCTAGTCATCTCTTGAAGTGTAAATGTATTTTAATTTTATGATGTTTCACATCACTCAGATTGCATGTTGGGTTTGCAGTTGTGCTGAAGATTACACAGTGTTGTGTATGTATTTGCAGGTACGTGCTCCCAAATTATATTGAATAATGATATGCTACTGTACACGTGTAGCCTATGTGCTGTGGTGATTTGTTATGGCAGTCAGACGGAGTCCTATGTTGAGCACTCCTCTGTAGCCATGTTGTTATACAGTTGAAGTCGGAAGTTTACATACACCTTCGTCAAATACATTTAACCTCAGTTTTTCACAATTCCTGACATTTAATCAGAGTAAAAATTCCCTGTCTTAGGTCAGTTAGGATAACCACTTTATTTTAAGAATGTGAAATGTCAGAATAATAGTAGAGAGAATGATTTATTTCAGCTTTTATTTCTTTCATCACATTCCCAATTAGTATTTGCTGGCATTGCCTTTACATTTTTTAACTTGGGTCAAATGTTTCGGGAAGCCTTCCACAAGCTTCCCACATTAAGTTGGGTGAATTTTGGCCCATCCCTCCCGACAGAGCTGGCGTAACCGAGTCCAGTTTGTAGGCCTCGTTGCTCACACACGCTTTTTCAGTTCTGCCCAAAAATGTTCTATGGGATTGAGGTCAGGGCTTTGTGATGGCACTCCAATACCTTGACTTTGTTGTCCTTAAGCCATTTTGCCACAACTTTGGAAGTATGCTTGGGGTCATTGTAAATTTGGAAGACCCATTTGTGACTAAGCTTTAACTTCCTGACTGATGTCTTGAGATGTTGCTTCAATATATCCACATAATTTTCCTTTCCTCATGATGCCATCTATTTTGTGAAGTGCACCAGTCCCTCCTGCAGCAAAGCACACCCACAACATGATGCTGCCACCCCCGTGCTTCACGGTGGGGATGTTGTTTTTCGGCTTGCAAGCCTCCCCCTTTTTCCTCCAAACATAAGGATGGTCATTATGGCCAAACAGTTCTATTTTTGTTTCATCAGACCAGAGGACATTTCTCCAAAAAGTATGATCTTTGTTTCTTTCACATGGTCCCCATGTGCAGTTGCAAACTGTAGTCTGGCTTTTTTTATGGCGGTTTTGGAGCAGTGATTTATTCCTTGCTGAGCGGCCTTTCAGGTTATGTTGATATAGGACTCGTTTTACTGTGGATATAGGTACTTTTGTACCTGTTTCCTCCAGCATCTTCACAAGGTCCTTTGCTTTTGTTCTGGGATTGATTTTCTCTTTTCACACCAAAGTACATTCATCTCTAGGAGACAGAACGCGTCTCCTTCCTGCACGGTATGACGGCTGCGTGGTCCCATGGTGTTTATACTTGCGTACTATTGTTTGTACAGATGAACATGGTACCTTCAGGCATTTGGAAATTGCTCCCAAGGATGAACCAGACTTGTGGAGGTCTATCATTTTTTTCTGAGGTCTTGGCTGATTTCTTTTGATTTTCCCATGATGTCAAGCAAAGAGGCACTGAGTTTGAATGTAAGCCTTGAAATACATCCACAGGTACACCTCCAATTGACTCAAATGGGGTGGCAGGTAGCCTAGTGGTTAGAGTGTTGGACTACTAACCGAAAGGTTGCAAGGTTGAATCCCCGAGCTGACAAGGTAAAAATCTGTCGTTCTGCCCCTGAACAAGGCAGTTAACCCACTGTTCCAAGGCTGTCATTGAAAATAAGAATTTGTTCTTAACTGACTTGCCTAGTTAAATAAAGGTTAAATAAATGAGCCTATCAGAAGCTTCAAAAGCCATGACATAATTTTCTGGAACTTTCCAAGCTGTTTAAAGGCACTGTCAACTTCTGACCCACTGGAATTGTGATACAGTGAATTATAAGTGAAATAATCTGCCTGTAAACAATTGTTGGAAAAATTACTTGTGTCATGCACAAAGTAGATGTACTAACCAACTTGCCAAAACTATAGTTTGATACCAAGAAATATGTGGAGTGGTTGAAAAACTTCCAACATCAACTGTAAATGTAATAATGTATAAAATGTATATTATAAATAGACATTTAACTGTTCTAAAATTATTACAGATCCAGCCGATGAGTTGTTAAACTCTGATGGAGATTTCATGGTGGGTTTGCAGTTGTGCTGAAATTGACACAGTGTTGTGTATGTATTCACAGAATAAACCGTGAATGAGAGCAGTACTGTGTCCATTGTCGATGAGCCATACAAGACCCGTTACACTTGCAATGTCTAGACCTGTCTCAGAGTGCTGTGCAGTATGTGGAGGCCAGTGCCAATGCCAGTCAGGTTTCTGGGTACCTTCGCTGCCCCCTGACATGGGAGCGCTTGATGGATAGTCATCCCGTCAATCAGGAAGTGAGCCAGCTCAAGAGACCTCAACTGTCATCCCCTGAGTTAAATCTGTGCAGCATGTGGAGGCCAGTGCCAAAGTTGTCAGGTGTCTGCGTACCTTTCCTGGAAGCGGCTGAGGTATAGTCTCGATCAGGAACTGAGAAAGTCAAAAAGGCCTATACTGAAGCAACAACGAGAGGCCTGCTGGTATGTCAGATACGGCGTTTGGCAGCAAGGGGCTCAAGAGAGCATATAGCCAGATTGAAGAAGGAGGAGACCCCAGATCGCAAAAAAGACAAGGGGCCATAGTCACTGATATTCACCCATTCATATGCACACATCAGGGTTGGGATCAATTCCATTTCAATTCAGTCAAATCAGAAAGTAAACTGAAATCCCAGTTTCCATTAAAACAAATTATTAAAGCAAGGCATTGAGGAGTATTGGAATGGGAAGTGGAAAGTCAGTTTATTTCCTAAAATGAGAGAAATTAAAAGGAATTGACTCCAACCCTGGCACACATATACAAAGACACACACACACACACACACACACACACACACACACACACACACACACACACACACACACAAATATTTTTGTAATAAATATTTTAATTAGCAAACAATCAGTCAGTGATGTGTTTTTATTCACTATTTATATTTGAGTTAAATTTAACATCTGTCAATAAAGACTGCACTGTACGTCAAACTGCCCATGCCCTGATAGGAAGAGAGAGGATGTTGAAATACTACCACTGAATGTAGTGACTACATGTGTAAAACAGGTAAATGTATCTTTCATTTAAATCAAAAAGCAAATATATCACACACAAAAATAGATGATTAAATGCTTCGCATCCATTCAAATGGATTGTTAAAGACTCTTTGACATTCAATTTCAGACTCAAGTCAGCAGGTGGCAGTGTCAAATGAAAAAGAAAGACGACGATTACAATAAAGAATAAGGCAACTACAGTATGTTTATAGTACCTTTATATTCGTATTCTCTCCCTTGTTATTAATTTGCTTAACTAGTTCATCAGGTCTGGAAAAAGAAAACGTCGACCTGCCATTGCAACACTACTCCATGTTGCACACATATTATATAGTTATTTTGCAAAAGTTTGCAATTGTTTACAATCTGTTACTTAACTTGGAACACAATGTCGGTTGAAGGTTAACATAGGCAACACCTTTCAGCTGTTAAATATATTGGCATGACGCTCTACTCAACAGTGTTGTTGTTTACATTTTAATATTCAGCAGACTCTCTTTGTTAAGTGCCTTGCTCAAGCGTTCATCAACAGATATTTCACCTAGTCAGCTCGGGGATTCGAAACAGCAATTTTTTGGTAACAGGTGTTTTCCCCTATGTCCTTGTCAGGAATTGTTTGTTGTATGTATTGGTGCCAAGTATGTTATGGTGTGCGACGGGTTTTTACCCACTTTCTTTATTGTGTATGTTGGTTTTCGGGGGTTTGTAAGAATTTAAATAACTATGTTTATACCAATTTCGTTCTCCTGCGCCTGACTTCCCTGCCACCAGCACACACCCCATTACACACTTAGTGGGCCTACACATTGCACACCTTTTTGTCTGTCCATTTTCTCACATGATTTTACATTAATTTGCCTGCTCTGCTCCCCTGAAGGACAGTGTCACTCACACACCTATTCACTTGGGCCTTCTCCCTGGGGCCTTCCTGACCTTCAGGCAGGCCCCCTTTGACCTGGTGACTTCTGACTTCTGGCCTCCAGGCCTACACTCCCTGCCCGCCTGCCTGCCTGCCCTCTCCCTGGGCCTGAGAGTGTATAGCTTACTCCCTGGAACTACAGACCTCCAGGCCTCCACACCTACTCTCCCTACCCGGTCAACACCCTAGACCCTGGAATTACTAAGACGTCTATAGTCCCGCTGTCAGGAACCACGTGCACCTGGTAACCCGAAACAGGCTCTGTATCTAGTAACCCTAAACAGGATCTGTGCACCTGGTAACCCAAAACAGGCTCTGTGCACCTGGTAACCCGAAACAGGCCCTATTTACCTGGTGACCCACCCACTTTTTTACCTACTCCAACCTCCACAGCCTGCGTTCCCCACAAACATGCTGTGCGCATCAGGAGAGGGGCGGCACTCCAACCCCATCACTAACAGCTCTACTCACCTGCCAAAAGAGGCTATCCCAGGCCAACCGAAGACCCATGCCACTACGGTATCATTACGTTTCGAGGGGATTTTGACTTAGAGGCATTCAGTCATAATCCCACAGATGGCAGCTTCGTACCATTAGCTCCTCAGCCAAGCACATACACCAAATGTCTGAACTTGCGGTTCCTCTCGTACTGAGCAGAATTACTACAGGTGGGTACGTTCCTTTTGAATTCCATCAAGTTGACATTCATTGATCCGTGCCCAGTGGGAACCTAGGCTTCTTCCGTCCGTTTTGTGGGTCCGCAGCAAATCAATGAGCGTGGATGGTAGCCAGATCCATGCAATGTCCTATCACTGGAGGGCCAATGGGGTTAGTCTCTGCCTCGAGTCTAGTGAGTGTTGAGGAGACCTCCCCACCTACAATGTGTGGTGTCCCGCACTCAGGCAAACCTGAGGCCTGGTAGGGTTAGCCAATGGTAAGGCGAACCGTCGGAGACTCCCCGTGCAAACGTAGGTGGGGAGATCCGCGAGAAGGGCCCAGCGTGCATCCAGAGTCAACGCTGCTAACCATTGGAACCAACCCCCACCGGCCCGCCAACAGACACCACCCTGACAAACCCCCGCACGCAGCCCCTTGTGAGACCCCGCACGAGAGACTGCAAGATGGTCCGCATTACGAACTTCCAACAGTGGCAAAAGGAGGGCGACGGAGCGACTGCTCCCCTAGCCATGGCTCAAGCCCCGCTTCGCACCACAACCTGACCGACCCAGCCCTTAGAGCCAATCCTTATCCCAAAGTTACGGATCTGACTTGCCAACTTCCCTTACCTACATTGTTATAACATGCCAGAGGCTGTTCACCTTGAAGACCTGCTGTGGGATATGGGTATGGCCCAGCTTGAGATTTACACCCTCTCCCCTGGATTTTAAAGGGCCAGCGAGAACTCACCGGACACCGCCGGAACCACAATGCTTTCCAGGGCTTGGGCCCCTCTCTCAGGGTGAACCCATTCCAGGGCGCCCTGCCCTTCACAAAGAAAAGAGAACTCTCCCCGGGGCTCCCACCAGCTTCTCCGGGATCTGTCGCGTTTCCACACTGGACGCTGGTCCGTGGACATTCTGAAAGTAGTTTAATTGCACAGTCTGAACCTTGTTAGTGGTCAGTAGGTCACATGACCAAGGAGCTATTGAAATTCTAAAGATTACAAAATTAATGTAAAATCGTGTGGGATGAAAATTGACAAATTAAAGGGTGTGCAATGTGTAGGCCCACTGAGTGTACATTCTCAACCTTGTTTGAGGTCAGTAGGTCACATGACCAAGGAGCTATTGAAATGCTAAAGTTGACCAAATTAATGTAAAATCGTGTGAGATGAAAATGGACAAACTAAAGGGTGTGCAATATAGAAGTGGACATTCTGAACCTTGTTTGAGGTCAACATGACCAAGGAGCTATTGAAATGAGAAACATTGATAAACATTGAAAATTAATGTCAAATTGCGTGAGATGAAAATGGACAAACAAAAGGGTGTGCAATGTGTAGGCCCACTGATTGTACATTCGGAACCTTGTTAGAGGCCAGTAGTTCATATGATCAAGGAGCTATTGAAATTTGAATGTAAAAAAGTGTGTACTTTGTTTATGCTCCCTAACTAATTAAACTAGGAATACAAAATGCTGCTCAAATTTCCACGTTTTTTCATTTGGAAAGCGAATTAATGTCCAAATCTTGAAAATAAGACATGTGCGTTGTTGTGCGCAATTTTTCCAAAATCATGACACTTATTTGGAGTCTGTGGCTCAAGTGGTTTGGAGGTTATTGAGGTTTGAAAACGTGAATAGCCGTCGAATATCCAACCTGAAACTGACTTTACCTTGTCGGAAAACCTGCATGTGAGACAGGCAACCCCGCGCAAATGTCCAATGCAAATGTCTCTGCTTTCTCCAACTCCACCCTCCCTTTATATTGGATTTTGCTACCGCCGATTCATTCCGTTATTGTGCGCCCTGAGGTGTGCTTTGCATCGGAACCGCTTTGGCGAACTGGGTAGCCAAGCCTATAGGTCAAAACTAATAAGAGTTCTGGGCATAGACCTATTTAAACATGGATCTTCATCAACGAGGTTGGTTACGATGGGCAACTCTGTTTGCCATTGCGTTATCAGTGAACAGTTTGAGCAAACACGACATGTTTGATTATGGAGAGCAAGCTGGAGACCAACTGTTGGAGCAGGGGACCGACCAAACTCAAGCACTTATTTTGAACCAGTCAATGTTCTTCTTCGATGGCGCATATGACACTGTTTATGTGAGTATAATGATGTTTTATGCACATGCGAAAATAGTAGCTTAATTATACACGAGAATAGCGGGGAAATATATCAATGGCAAACATGCACAGCCATCAATTATGATATTCACGTGCATGTTGACAGTTGAGAACCCCTTCCATTGCATCCATTGTGATAGGCTATTTTATCCATGAAAGATAGCTAACAAAACAATTACATCCTATGTTCTCAATTAGTTTACCATCTCATGCATGTGCCACATCATTCAAAATCTGTTCACATATTAAAGTACTCTTTGATGATAATTACATTAGCATAAATTGCTCAAATCCCATGAATTGGGGGGATGAAAGGCCATGTGGAATGTTGCTGGGAGGGTGTGGAATGTCAGTCAATTCATTATGTGACTGATAAGGCTATCAATTCCCACCTTCATAAACAATGTCTTGGCTCTGTGCCTCCTTATACTGTAGAATATCACATACCAACAAATCATGTGATGATGGTTGATAGAGAATGATACATTCATTGATCCACAAATGTCTTTAGTTTAGAATGTTTCAGATCTTCCCAAGCGCTTGAATGTTGCCCAAAATGTCACATTGGCAATTGTCACCCCTGTTGTCCCCAAATGTCCCCCCCTCTCTCTCTCTCTCTATTCAATTCAAGGGCTTTATTGGCATGGGAAACAAATGTTAACATTGTCAAAGCAAGTGGAGTAGATAATACACAAAAGTTAAATAAACAAAAATTAAAAGTTAACATTACACTCACAGAAGTTCCAAGTTCCCTCTCTCCCTCTCTCTCTCGCTCTCTCTCTCCTACATCTTTGTATGATATATATACTGCATTATAAGTGAATTTCTCTTTAACTATGGACCCCAGACAGTGCAGTGTAAGGCTTAATTAACCCAAACAATGACTAGTCTGTTCATTAAAAAGCGCTGAGCCCCATTGTTGAAGATTGACAAAACATTCAACCCAGAAGGTCCAGGTAAACTCATCCCAATGCCCCATTAGAAAGCTTTGTCTGTGACGTGACCCGCCTTTTGCCGGATCAAAAGACAGAGACGGCACAGAGAACTGATGAGGTCCCCACACCTCAGGACTATTTTTGATTTATCTCCAAAGATGGCTACAGAGTAACCTTAAGGCTCTGACATACCGGTATGATTGTCAAACGTTTGTCTGCCGACTGTACTTAGCACCCTTGAACAGCGTCGGTTGTCAATCTCTTTTGTGTTCACACAGCAAAGACCTTGGAAGGTGTCAGCCACTCAGTATTGTTAACTTCTTGGTGACAGGGGGCAGTATTTTCTCGTCCGGATGAAATGCATGCCCAAATTCAACTGTCTGCTACTCATCCCCAGAAGATATGAATATTATTATATTTGGATAGAAAACACTCTGAAGTTTCTAAAACTGTTTGAATCAAGTCTGTGAGTATAACAGAACATATTTAACAGGCGAAACTGCGAGGACAAACCGTTCCGAATTTTTTTGGGTTTGAGGTCACTCTCTTTTCAATGGGATTTCATTGGGAATCCCGATTTCTAAGGGACCTTCTTGCAGTTCCTATCACTTCCACTGGATGTCAAGAGTCTTTAGAAATTGGTTGAGGTTATTCCTTTGTGTAATGAAGAAGTATGGCCATCTTGAACGAGGGTCACTTGAAGTGTACTGTTAGATAGAGGTGTGTGACCAGAAAGCATGCTTCAGTTTGTTTTCTACCTGTATTGAACACAGATCATCCCGTCTTCAATTTGATCGATTATTTACGTTAAAAAATACCTAAAGTTGTATTACAAGAGTAGTTTGAAATGTTTTGGCAAAGTTCACAGGTAACTTTTGAGATATTTTGTAGTCACGTTGAGCAAGTTGGAACCGGTGTTTTTCTGGATCAAATGCACCGAATAAATTGCATTTTGGATGTATATCGACGGAATTAATCAAACAAAAGGACCATTTGTGATGTTTATGGGATATCAAAGGTAAGACATGAATTATATTTTTATTTATGCGTTTTGAGTCGCGATTTTCAACCCCATAGAAAATCTTTGGAGGGAGTTGAAAGTCCGTGTTGCCCAGCAACAGCCCCAAAACATCACTGCTCTAGAGGAGATCTGCATGGAGGAATGGGCCAAAATACCAGCAACAGTGTGTGAAAACCTTGTGAAGACTTACAGAAAACGTTTGACCTCTGTCATTGCCAACAAAGGGTATATAACAAAGTATTGAGATAAACTTTTGTTATTGACCAAATACTTATTTTCCACCATAATTTGCAAATAAATTAATAAAAAATCCTACAATGTGATTTTCTGGATTTTTTCCCCTCATTTTGTCTGTCATAGTTGAAGTGAACCTATGATGAAAATTACAGGCCTCTCTCATCTTTTTAAGTGGGAGAACTTGCACAATTGGTGGCTGACTAAATACTTTTTTGCCCAACTGTATATCCATATACAGTGGGGAGAACAAGTATTTGATACACTGCCGATTTTGCAGGTATTCCTACTTACAAAGCATGAGGAGGTCTGTCATTTTTTTATCATAGGTACACTTCAACTGTGAGAGACAGAATCTAAAACAAACATCAAGAAAATCACATTGTATGATTTTTAAGTAATTAATTAGCATTTTATTGCATGACATAAGTATTTGATACATCAGAAAAGCAGAACTTAATATTTGGTACAGAAACCTTTTTTTGCAATTACAGAGATCATACGTTTCCTGTAGTTCTTGACCAGGTTTGCACACACTGCAGCAATGATTTTGGCGCACTCCTCCATACAGACCTTCTCCAGATCCTTCAGGTTTCGGGGCTGTCGCTGGGCAATACAGACTTTCAGCTCCCTCCAAAGTTTTTCCATTGGGTTCAGGTCTGGAGACTGGCTAGGCCACTCCGGGACCTTGAGATGCGTCTTACGGAGCCACTCCTTACTTGCCCTGGCTGTATGTTTTGGGTTGTTGTCATGCTGGAAGACCCAGCCACGACCCATCTTCAATGTGGGAAGGAGGTTGTTGGGCCAAGATCTCGCATACATGGCCCCATCCATCTTCCCCTCAATACGGTGCAGTCGTCCTGTCCCCTTTGCAGAAAAGCATCCCCAAAGAATGATGTTTCCACCTCCATGCTTCACAGTTGGGATGGTGTTATTGGGGTTGTACTCATCCTTCTTCTTCCTCCAAACACAGCGAGTGGAGTTTAGACCAAAAAGCTCTATTTTTGTCTCATCAGACCACATGACCTTCTCCCATTCCTCCTCTGGATCATCCAGATGGTCATTGGCAAACTTCAGACGGGCCTGGACATGCACTGGCTTGAGCAGGGGGACCTTGTATGCGGATTTTAATCCATGACGGCATAGTGTGTTACTAATGATTTTCTTTGAGACTGTGGTCCCAGCTCTCTTCAGGTCATTGACCAGGTCCTGCCGTGTAGTTCTGGGCTGATCCCTCACGTTCCTCATGATCATTGATGCCCCACGAGGTGAGATCTTGCATGGAGCCCCAGACCGAGGGTGATTGACCGTCATCTTGAACTTCTTCCATTTTCTAATAATTTTTATTTTATTTTTATTTTTATTTCACCTTTATTTAACCAGGTAGGCTAGTTGAGAACAAGTTCTCATTTGCAACTGCGACCTGGCCAAGATAAAGCATAGCAGTGTGAACAGACAACACAGAGTTACACATGGAGTAAACAATTAACAAGTCAATAACACAGTAGAAAAAAAGGGGAGTCTATATACAATGTGTGCAAAAGGCATGAGGAGGTAAGCGAATAATTACAATTTTGCAGATTAACACTGGAGTGATAAATGATCAGATGGTCATGTACAGGTAGAGATATTGGTGTGCAAAAGAGCAGAAAAGTAAATAAATAAAAACAGTATGGGGATGAGGTAGGTGAAAATGGGTGGGCTATTTACCAATAGACTATGTACAGCTGCAGCGATCGGTTAGCTGATGTTTGAAGTTGGTGAGGGAGATAAAAGTCTCCAACTTCAGCGATTTTTGAAATTCGTTCCAGTCACAGGCAGCAGAGTACTGGAACGAAAGGCGGCCAAATGAGGTGTTGGCTTTAGGGATGATCAGTGAGATACACCTGCTGGAGCGCGTGCTACGGATGGGTGTTGCCATCGTGACCAGTGAACTGAGATAAGGCGGAGCTTTACCTAGCATGGACTTGTAGATGACCTGGAGCCAGTGGGTCTGGCGACGAATATGTAGCGAGGGCCAGCCGACTAGAGAATACAAGTCGCAGTGGTGGGTGGTATAAGGTGCTTTAGTGACAAAACGGATTGCACTGTGATAAACTGCATCCAGTTTGCTGAGTAGAGTGTTGGAAGCCATTTTGTAGATGACATCGCCGAAGTCGAGGATCGGTAGGATAGTCAGTTTTACTAGGGTAAGCTTGGCAGCGTGAGTGAAGGAGGCTTTGTTGCGGAATAGAAAGCCGACTCTTGATTTGATTTTCGATTGGAGATGTTTGATATGAGTCTGGAAGGAGAGTTTGCAGTCTAGCCAGGTACTTATAGATGATGTCCACATATTCAAGGTCGGAACCATCCAGGGTGGTGATGCTAGTCGGGCATGCGGGTGCAGGCAGCGATCGGTTGAAAAGCATGCATTTGGTTTTACTAGCGTGTAAGAGCAGTTGGAGGCCACGGAAGGAGTGTTGTATGGCATTGAAGCTCGTTTGGAGGTTAGATAGCACAGTGTCCAATGACGGGCCGAAAGTATATAGAATGGTGTCGTTTGCGTAGAGGTGGATCAGGGAATCGCCCGCAGCAAGAGCAACATCATTGATATATACAGAGAAAAGAGTCGGCCCGAGAATTGAACCCTGTGGCACCCCCATAGAGACTGCCAGAGGACCGGACAGCATGCCCTCCGATTTGACACACTGAACTCTGTCTGCAAAGTAATTGGTGAACCAGGCAAGGCAGTCATCCGAAAAACCGAGGCTACTGAGTCTGCCGATAAGAATATGGTGATTGACAGAGTCGAAAGCCTTGGCAAGGTCGATGAAGACGGCTGCACAGTACTGTCTTTTATCGATGGCGGTTATGATATCGTTTAGTACCTTGAGTGTGGCTGAGGTGCACCCGTGACCGGCTCGGAAACCAGATTGCACAGCGGAGAAGGTACGGTGGGATTCGAGATGGTCAGTGACCTGTTTGTTGACTTGGCTTTCAGGGCAGGATGGATATAGGTCTGTAACAGTTTGGGTCCAGGGTGTCTCCCCTTTGAAGAGGGGGATGACTGCGGCAGCTTTCCAATCCTTGGGGATCTCAGACGATATGAAAGAGAGGTTGAACAGGCTGGTAATAGGGGTTGCGACAATGGCGGCGGATAGTTTCAGAAATAGAGGGTCCAGATTGTCAAGCCCAGCTGATTTGTACGGGTCCAGGTTTTGCAGCTCTTTCAGAACATCTGCTATCTGGATTTGGGTAAAGGAGAACCTGGAGAGGCTTGGGCGAGGAGCTGCGGGGGGGGGGAGCTGTTGGCCGAGGTTGGAGTAGCCAGGCGGAAGGCATGGCCAACCGTTGAGAAATGCTTATTGAAGTTTTCGATAATCATGGATTTATCGGTGGTGACCGTGTTACCTAGCCTCAGTGCAGTGGGCAGCTGGGAGGAGGTGCTCTTGTTCTCCATGGACTTCACAGTGTACCAGAACATTTTGGAGCTGGAGCTACAGGATGCAAACTTCTGCCTGAAGAAGCTGGCCTTAACTTTCCTGACTGACTGCGTGTATTGGTTCCTGACTTCCCTGAACAGTTGCATATCGCGGGGACTATTCGATGCTATTGCAGTCCGCCACAGGATGTTTTTGTGCTAGTCGAGGGCAGTCAGGTCTGGAGTGAACCAAGGGCTGTATCTGTTCTTAGTTCTGCATTTTTTGAACGGAGCATGCTTATCTAAAATGGTGAGGAAGTTACTTTTAAAGATTGACCAGGCATCCTCAACTGACGGGATGAGGTCAATGTCCTTCCAGGATACCCGGGCCAGGTCGATTAGAAAGGCCTGCTCACAGAAGTGTTTTAGGGAGCGTTTGACAGTGATGAGGGGTGGTCGTTTGACTGCGGCTCCGTAGCGGATACAGGCAATGAGGCAGTGATCGCTGAGATCCTGGTTGAAGACAGCGGAGGTGTATTTGGAGGGCCAGTTGGTCAGGATGACGTCTATGAGGGTGCCCTTGTTTACAGAGTTAGGGTTGTACCTGGTGGGTTCCTTGGTGATTTGTGTGAGATTGAGGGCATCTAGCTTAGATTGTAGGACTGCCGGGGTGTTAAGCATATCCCAGTTTAGGTCACCTAACAGAACAAACTCTGAAGCTAGATGGGGGGGCGATCAATTCACAAATGGTGTCCAGGGCACAGCTGGGAGCTGAGGGGGGGTCGGTAGCAGGCGGCAACAGTGGGAGACTTATTTCTGGAGAGAGTAATTTTCAAAATTAGTAGTTCGAACTGTTTGGGTATGGACCTGGAAAGTATGACATTACTTTGCAGGCTATCTCTGCAGTAGACTGCAACTCCTCCCCCTTTGGCAGTTCTATCTTGACGGAAGATGTTATAGTTGGGTATGGAAATCTCTGAATTTTTGGTGGCCTTCCTGAGCCAGGATTCAGACACGGCAAGGACATCAGGGTTAGCAGAGTGTGCTAAAGCAGTGAGTAAAACAAACTTAGGGAGGAGGCTTCTGATGTTGACATGCATGAAACCAAGGCTTTTTCGATCACAGAAGTCAAGAAATGAGGGTGCCTGGGGACATGCAGGGCCTGGGTTTACCTCCACATCACCCGCGGAACAGAGAAGGAGTAGTATGAGGGTGCGGCTAAAGGCTATCAAAACTGGTCGCCTAGAGCGTTGGGGACAGAGAATAAGAGGAGCAGGTTTCTGGGCATGGTAGAATATATTCAGGGCATAATGCGCAGACAGGGGTATGGTGGGGTGCGGGTACAGCGGAGGTAAGCCCAGGCACTGGGTGATGATGAGAGAGGTTGTATCTCTGGACATGCTGGTTGTAATGGGTGAGGTCACCGCATGTGTGGGAGGTGGGACAAAGGAGGTATCAGGGGTATGAAGAGTGGAACTAGGGGCTCCATTGTGAACTAAAACAATGATAACTAACCTGAACAACAGTATACAAGGCATATTGACATCTGAGAGAGACATACAGCGAGGCATACAGTAATCACAGGTGTTGAATTGGGAAAGCTAGCTAAAACAGTAGGTGAGACAACAACAGCTAATCAGCTAGCACAACAACAGCAGGTAAAATGGCGTTGACTAGGCAACGGGACCGACAGATAAAACAAACAAGCAGAATGGAGTACCGTGATTAATGGACAGTCCAGCGTGCATCAGCTATGTAGCCAAGAGATCAGTGTCCAGGGGGCAGCGGTGGATGGGGCAGGGAAGCTGGACTGGCGAGTGTTATCCAGGTTAAAAAAACTAACAATGACTAAATAGCTTGTAGCTAGTTAGCTGGTGAGCTTCTGGAGTGTGTTCTAAAAATAAAAATAATAGCGATTCCGTATCACATTGGGTGAGGCAGGTTTCCGGAAGGTATAAACAAATAAAAAATCGAAAAGAGATAGAAAGAGCTAAACAAGCTAGCAGTTAGCAGGCCGAATTAGCAAGCAAGGAGATAGCAACGGCTAGAGAGTTAGCCTTTGGGGGACGTCGCGATGGGGTGAGTCTGTTTATTCCTCTTCATGCGGTGACATCGATAGACCGGTTGTGGGCCCGGGTATTGTAGCCCAGGAGTATGCTACGGTGGTAGCACAGGTGCTCTGGCCGGGCTAGCTTCAAGCTAAGTGGGTGGAAACGCTAGCCATGAGTAATCATCCGGGGTTGCGGTTTAGCTAGATAGCTAGTTGTGAAGATCCAGCTGAAAAATGTTCCGTTTGCGGTGGGAATCCGGGGATGAAAAATAAATAGGTCCGTTATGCTCTGGTTAGAGTCGCGTTGTTCGAACTGGCAAGAGCTTTCCGAGCTAAAGGTTAGCTGATGACCGGTTAGCTGAAGACCGCTAGCATAGCTGGTGGTTAGCTGGCTAGCTTCAGTTGAGGGGTTCCGGTTCCGAAGTAAATATAAATACTTTAGGAAAAATAGCTACATTGGGTGAGGCGGGTTGCAGGAGAGTATTTGGAAGCTTAGGTTTAGCAAAATGTTTTTAAAGAGATATGCGAAGAAAAATATGTAAAAACGAAAAATAAACGATATATACGATATATACAAGGGACACGACACGACAGGACAACTTACTGCTACGCCATCTTGGATCATATCAATGCGCCAACAGTTGTTGCCTTCTCACCAAGCTGCTTGCCTATTGTCCTGTAGCTCATCCCAGCCTTGTGCAGGTCTACAATTTTATCTCTGATGTCCTTACACAGCTCTTTGGTCTTGGCCATTGTTGAGAGGTTGGAGTCTGTTTGATTAAGTGTGTGGACAGGTGCAGTTAATACAGGTAACGAGTTCAAACAGGTGCAGTTAATACAGGTAATGAGTGGAGAACAGGAGGGCTTCTTAAAGAAAAACGAACAGGTCTGTGAGAGCCGGAATTCTTACTGGTTGGTAGGTGATCAAATACTTATGTCATGCAATAAAATGCAAATTAATTACTTAAAAATCATACAATGTGATATTCTGGATTTTTGTTTTAGATTCCGTCTCTCACAGTTGAAGTGTACCTATGATAAAAATTACAGACCTCTACATGCTCTACATGCTTTGTAAGTGTATCAAATACTTGTTCTCCCCACTGTACATACACGTATGCATACATGTACACATATATACATACACATACCTATATTGATATACACACTTTTTAAAGAATATACCTTTATTATTCCCCGCAAAGCCTACCACCCTTCCCGCAATTGAAGTAAACTAATAAACACTTAGGCTTCTATCTTCAGTTTATACATCTTATACACATTTTACAGACACAATCTATTTTACAATAGTTATATTATGTTTGTTTTTAGTCCTTCCTCTATTTCTGATGTCCATCCAGTTTGATACAAGTTCCTTAATTTTTCCCCTTCTACTTGCCTCTTCCATTTTTGTGGTAATGCTGAAATTAAATGGTTGTAATTTTGGGTAGAGCAGACATTTCCATATGTCTGTGTTAGCTTCATGTGGGACATAACTCCACCAGTCCTATTTATGATACCATTCACAAAAATTATAAATTTTTTAAACATTTCTTCGAAAAATACTGTTTTTTTAATCAATAAGTATATTTGAATTTAACCAGAATATTTGTTGTATTATTTGTTCTGTCTTTTCAGGTGGATTAAACTGAAATTGCCACCAACTTTCTAAGGCTTTTTTAAATAACGATATTTTGGAGATTATTTCCTTTTCAAACAACCGAAAGTGAGCAGGTGTAATCTGAATAAAGGGAAAAAGGCTATTCTTGAACATAGGATGAGACATTCCTACCAATTTACTAGAGAACCAGTTTGGACTTAAGTATAACTTATGTATGACTGATGCCTTTAGTGAGAGGTCTAATGCTTTAATATTTAATCATTTCTGCCCTCCGGATTCATATTCGTTATATAAATATGCTCTTTTAATTTTGTCTGGCTTGCCGTTCTAAATACATTTGAATATATTTTGTTCATATAATTTAAAAAGCAGGTCACTAGGTGTAGGCAAAACCGTAAGCAAATAGGTCAACTGTGATATGATTAAAGAGTTAATCAGGGTGATTTTACCACAAATAGAAAGGTATTTTCCTTTCCATGGTAGCAAGATCTTATCTATTTTTGCTAACTTTCTATAAAAATGTATTGGAGTGAGAATATTTCTTTCTTTTGGGATTTGTATACCGAGTATGTCCACATATCTGTCAGACCATTTAATTGGTAAACTACACAGTAATGTAACATTTGCATTTTTTTATTGATCCAATACGTAATATAGTACACTTATCATAATTTAGTTTTAATCCAGAGAGGATAGCAAAAGTATCTAGATCCTCTATGAGGCCGTGGAGAGATTTTAATTGTAATTTTAAAAGAAAACATGAATCATCAGCGTACAATGACACCTTAGTTTTTAAGCCACGGATTTCTAATCCCTTAATATTATTGTTTGATCTAATTTTATCAGCTAACATTTCGATGGCAATAATAAATAGATATGCCGATAGTGGACAACCTTGTTTTACTCATCTAGATAGTTTCAAACTTTTTGAGATGTAGCCATTATTTACTATTTTACACCTAGGGTTACTATACATAACTTTAACCCATTTTATAAGAGATTCCCCAAAATCGAAATATTCTAGGCATTTATATATAAACTCATACTTTATAGTTTATCAAAAATCTTTTCAAAATCAGCTATGAAAACCAGGCTTGGTGTCCCCGAAATTTCATATTATTCTATTGTTTCCAGTACTTGTCTTATATTAACTCCAATGTATTGACCATGTAAAAAAAACATGTCTGATTAGGATGAATAATATCTGACAATACTTTTTTAATTCTATGTGCCAAGCATTTTGCTAAGCATTTTGCTAGGATTTTTGCATCACAACACTGAAGTGTAAGAGGTCTCCAATTGTTTTAATGGACTGGATCTTTATATATACTACTTGGGTCCTGTTTCAGTAATAATGATATCAGACCTTCTTGTTGCGTGTCTGATAATCTACCATTTATATAGGAGTGGTTAAAACATGCTAATAAAGGTCCTCTGAGTACATCAAAAAAACGTTTTGTATACTTCCACTGGTTCCATCCAGGTCTGGAGTTTTCCCAGTGAACTGCACTAACTTGGCAGCTAACACAGGCAGCTGTTTCATGGAAACTAGCTAATACATTGTGATTTAGTTATAATGTCAATACTAGCTACAGTGGTTAGCTAGCTTGGAGGAAGTATTTAGTGTTGTATGCATTGCGTCTATGCGCTTAGCTAGCTACCATCCCATAGCCTACATTGCATATGAAATGTGACTGGCTCATCCCTGGATGTACGGACAAAAAAGCTGGATGAGAGAATGCCAAGAGTGTGCAAAGCTGTCATCAAGGCAAAGGGTGGCTACTTTGAAGAATCTCAAATATAAAATATATTTTGATTTGTTTAACACTTTTTGGGTTACTACATGATTCCATGTGTGTTATTTAAAAGTTTTGATGTCTTCACTATTGTTCTACAATGTAGAAAATAGTAAAATAAAGAAAAACCCTTGAATGACTTAGGTGTGATCAATTTGATGTTATTTTAAATGGACAAAAGATGTGCTTAATTTTTTTTTTTTAAAGGACATTTCCGAGTGACCCCAAACTTTTGAACGGCAGTGTATATATTATTATTTTGTTGATTGCAATGGAATCATGCATTGCATGTTTTTTCTGTTCAGTTTTGATCTCATTTCCTTCTAAAAAACCCCACAAAAAGCCCAGAATGTTTCAATGCGTGACAGCAAACGGAAGATGAAAATCTTCCGTTTGTGTTGTATGGTCACTGGTGTGAGTTTGTTTAAGATAAATCAGAGTGACGTTTTCCTGCTTGTCCTTCACCGTCGTGGTCTGTTGCGTGTCATCTGTAAGCTTCAGCAACGAGTTCTAAGATCTGCTTTCCTCCCACCAAACTCTGCTCCCACACCCCCTTGTGCATGTGGGATTTCCCCTTCACTCTCAATCGCGGTCAGTCGAGCTTCAGCAAATGCCGAGAGCTACCCCTCCCTCCATCCGTTGCTCCCTCTCTCCCTCGGTTTCTTCCCTCTTTCCCTCTCCCCCTCCTCTGATGCACAGGTCGAGGCTGTGTTGCTCTAGTCAGTGCCTTTCCAGCTGTCCCAGCAGCTGTCTTTGAAATTTCCCCCCCCCACACACACACACACACCTACCTCCAGGAGGGAATGTTTAGAGGTTGGGGTAGAGGGTGGATATGTATGTGTGAGTGGGAAGTTGGGGAGTTTAATTCTTTCAGTGCTCTGTAGGAGTAGGAGAAGGGTGTGTTTGTTCAGGAAGAAGTTTTGCGACTTGTTATATTTTGGGTGTTAAAGTGCATTGAGATGGTCAATGTTGATTCTCTAACTCAGTGTACTTCTGACTAACTATATAATGGCAAGCATTTCGCTATACTAGCAATAACATTTGCTAACCATGTGTATCTGAACAATAAAATTTGATTTTGACACTTTCCTAATATTGAGTTGCACCCCTCTTTTTTGCCCTCAGGACAGCCTCAATTTGTCAGGGCGTGGACTCTATAAGGTGTCGTAAGTGTTCCACAGGGATGCTGGCCCATGTTGACTCCCAATGATTCCCACAGTTGTGTCAAGTTGGCTGGTTGTCCTTCGGGTGGTGGACCATTCTTGATACACACTGGAAACTGTTGAGCATGGGAAATCCAGCAGCGTTGCAGTCCTTGACACAAACCGATGTGCCTGGCACCTACTACTATACCCCTCTGAATGGCACACATACACAATCCATGACTCAATTGTCTCAAGGCTTTATCCTGTCTCCTCACCTTCATCTACACTGATTTAAGTGGATTTAACAAGTGACATCAATAAGGGATCATAGCCTTCACCTGGATCCACCTGGTCAGTCTATGTCATGGAAAGAGGAGGTGTTCTTAATGTTTTGTACACTCCGTATATATTTAAGTGCACCTTATTTAATATACCAGGCTTTTAAAATGCAATATTGGTGCACAATTTCTACTTAAAATATCAAATGGATGCAAAAGGCACTCTATTCGTGGAATGACCCAGGTAATATTTTTTCAGTGGGAATCTTAAGGATTTACCCACAAACAATGCCATTATTAGACTAACACATCTCTAAAGCTGGACAGGAGGCAAGACTGCTTGGTTTGTTTTCTCTCTCTCTCTCTCTCCCCCCTCTCTCTCTCTCTCTCTCTCTCTCTCTCTCTCGCTCTTTCTGTCTAAGAAAACAAGTAGTTGGTTCATCTTCTCACTTCCTCCTCTCGCTCTCTCTCTCTCTCTCTCTCCCTGTCTCTCTCGCTCTGCTTGTCTTTCCCCTCAACTGATAATTATGATCCCAAGTGTCTGTATGATGTAACCAAGATGCTGTTCCTGTTCGTACCTCTCAGGAAAGCTTTACAGCCTTGCATAACTTTACAGCCTTGAACTTCACAGTTTTCTCTTGGGTGTGCTTTTCCAGACCAAGACCCCCCATATTCCTGGACTAAAAAGTCATTTTTTAAGCCCACGTATCCAGATTAAGCCCACTCCTGGATTCTGAAAGCCTGCTCAGTGGAGAATGTCAGATTCTCTATTGAGCAGGCTTTCAAAATCCAGGAGTGGCTTAATTTGGGTAAATGGAAAGGGTCTCTTAAAGTGATATTGGTAATGCCTACGGGCGGCTTTAGTTTGATGTCCAATACCATATCCGAAACAAAGAGAAGGGCTTCCTGTCTTCTCAACCCCTGGAGGACTTTAAGCCAAATTCTTGTCACATTGCAACCAAGCGACTCCTGCACTACAGGCATTTTCTTCAAGTCAAATACCTGCTGTGAGGGCAGCTATTCACCCAGATGCTTTTGTCATTCATGCATTCCTTTGGATGAAGTGTCGTTTAGAGACGAGAGCCAAAGGCTGAGTCTGAGAGCCTGAAACAGATGTAGTACTGTAGTCTAGATTCCCCTTTGGTCCAAGCCAAAGGCTGAGCCTGAGAGCCTGAAACAGATGTAGTACTGTAGTCTAGATTCCCCTTTGGTCCAAGCCAAAGGCTGAGCCTGAGAGCCTGAAACAGATGTAGTACTGTAGTCTAGATTCCCCTTTGGTCCAAGCCAAAGGCTGAGCCTGAGAGCCTGAAACAGATGTAGTACTGTAGTCTAGATTCCCCTTTGGTCCAAGCCAAAGGCTGAGTCTGAGAGCCTGAAACAGATGTAGTACTGTAGTCTAGATTCCCCGTTGGTCCAAGCCAAAGGCTGAGCCTGAGAGCCTGAAACAGATGTAGTACTGTAGTCTAGATTCCCCGTTGGTCCAAGCCAAAGGCTGAGCCTGAGACCCTGAAACAGATGTAGTACTGTAGTCTAGATTCCCCTTTGGTCCAAGCCAAAGGCTGAGTCTGAGAGCCTGAAACAGATGTAGTACTGTAGTCTAGATTCCCCTTTGGTCCAAGCCAAAGGCTGAGTCTGAGAGCCTGAAACAGATGTAGTACTGTAGTCTAGATTCCCCTTTGGTCCAAGCCAAAGGCTGAGCCTGAGAGCCTGAAACAGATGTAGTACTGTAGTCTAGATTCCCTTTGGTCCAGCTAATAATAATAAAATAATAATATATGGTATTTAGCAGACGCTTTTATCCAAAAGCGACTTTCTGTCATGTGTGGATACAAGTCTCATGTATTTAAATCAATAGTGTTTAGCCTAAAGACAAATATTTCAAATATTATTTGAAATCTTTCAAATAGTTTAGCCAGCTAAATCCCTCCGGCTTTTCAAATTCATTCAACCGGATGGGAGAATGGACATAACATTGGTTTAATTCCGCTATTTCTCCTTGTGCCGTATGTAGTTGTTATCCGCCGTTTTCTTCTTTCTTCTTCTAGAGAGCTAAATTCACAAGTAATTCCAGCTAGACCTAGGCTCAAATATTCAAAATCTGTCAAGAACTATGTGTGTTTGCTTGCACCTGCCAGGTGCACTTTTGAGACGTATCAATTAGTTCCATTGTGCCAGGCAAGTTCAGTCAAGCACAGCTAAACTATTTGAAAGATTTCAAATTCTATTTGAACTATTTTTCTTTAGGCTAAACACAGTTGATTTAAATACATGAGACTTGTCAGATGTGATTTGCGTCACATTGCTTCTTCCGTTGTGGCAAAGGCACCTGAGGCTTATGGCTTTGTTGTCTGGTAGCTAGTATAAAGTATAGACCATATATTGTGTTCCCTAAAGGTTATTGGAAAGAGCAGAGGCTCTGAACTATCTATTCAGACCCCAGTCTTACCTACAGGTTATGGGAATTGTGCTCTTGTAGTATTTCTCTAGTAGATAATTGTATGTGTGGGGTACAGAGATAAGGTAGTCATTCAAAAATCATGTTAAACACTATTATTTTACACAGTGAATCCATGCAACTTATTATGTGACTTGTTAAGCTCATTTTTACTCCTGAATGTGTTTATGGTTGCAATAATAAAGGGGTTGAATACTTATTGACTCAAGACATTTCAGGTTTCATTTTAAATTAAATTTGTAAAAATCGATTGAAACATAATTGCACTTTGACATTATGGAGTATTGTGTGTAGGCCAGTGACACAATCTATTTTAAATACAGGCTGTAACACAACTGTAAAAAGTCAAGAGGTGTGAATATTTTCTGAAGACACTGTACTACAGTAATTTACGCAAAAACACAATAGTAAATACTACAGTATACTACAGTCCGTAAAAACACTACATGAATTACTAGAGTATACATTTTTTTGGGACTATAGTTAACTGTAAATACTACAGTATACGACAATAAATACTACAGTATGTACTGTAGTGTTTTTGCAGTACAAATCAATAGTAAGAAGGTGTTTCTAATGTTTGGTATACTCTGTGTATCACAATACAATATAGGTCAGCGAGTCATATCCATATTTCACAGTATAGGAGGAAATTCCCAAGCACTGGCCTTAGACCAGTTTTTCTCTGTTCTTTATTATGATTTGACTACACTACAATGCATTCGGAAAGTATTTAGACCCCTTGACTTTTTCCACATTTTGTTACGTTACAGTACGTCATAATGACAAAGCAAAAACAGTTTTTTAGACATTTTTGCAAATGTATTTAAAAAACAACGGAAATATCACATTTACTTAAGTATTCAGACTCTTTACTCAGTACTTTGTTGAAGCACCTTTGGCAGCAATTATAGCCTCAAGTCTTCTTGGGTATGTTGCTACAAGCTTGGCAGACCTGTATTTGGGGAGTTTCTTCGATTCCTCTCTGCAGATCATCTCAAGCTCTGTCAGGTTGGATGGGAGCGTCGCTGCACATCTATTTTCAGGTCTCTCCAGAGATGTTTGATCGGGTTCAAGTCCAGGCTCTGGCTGGGACACTCAACGACATTCAGAGACTTGTCCCGAAGCTCCTCCTGCATTGTCTTGACTGTGTGCTTAGGGTTGTTGTCCTGTTGGAAGGTGAACCTTCGCTCCAGTCTGAGGTCCTGAGCGCACTGGAGCAGGTTTTCATCAAGGATCTCTCTGTACTTTTCTCTGTTAATATTTCCCTCGATCCTGACTAGTTACCTAGTCCCTACCATTGAAAAACATCCCCACAGCATGATGCTGCCACCATTACGCTTCACGGTAAGGATGGTGCCAGGTTTCTTCCAGACGTTTGACATTTGGCATTCATGCCAAAGAGTTCAATCTTGGTTTCATCAGACCAGAGAGTCTTGTTTAGGTGACTTTTAGCAAGCTCCATGTGGGCTGTCATGTGCCTTTTACTGAGGAGTGGCTTCTGTCTGGCCACTACCATACAGGCCTGATTGGTGGAGTGCTGCAGAGATGGTTGTCCTTCTGGAAGGTTCTCCCACCTCCACAGAGGAACTCTGGAGATCTGTCAGATTGACCATCTTGGTCGCCTCCCTGACCAAGGCCCTTCTACCCTGATGGCTCAGTTTGGCCGGGTGGCCAGCTCTGTAGTCTTGGTAGTTCCAAACTTCTTCCATTTAAGAATGATGGAGGCCACTGTGTGCTTGGGGACTTTCAATGCTGCATACATTTTTGGTACCCTTCTCCAGATCTGTGCCTCCCCACAACCCTGTCTCGAAGCTCTACGGACAATTCCTTCAACCTCATGGCTTGGTTTTTGCTCTGACATGCATTGTCAACTGTGGGACCAATCAAGTTGTAGAAACATCTCAAGGTTGATCAATGCAAACTGGATGCACCTGACCTCAATTTCGAGTCTCATAGCAAAGGGTCTGAATATTTTGTAAATAAGGTATTTCTGTTTTACATTTTTTATACATTTGTAAAAATATCAAAAATCTGTTTTTGCATTGTCATTATGGGGTTTTGTTTGTAGATTGAGGATTTTTTCATTCAATTTTAGAAAAAGGCTGTAACGTATTTGTTACTTTTATTTCTTATTTTTCTTAACTACATCGTTGGTTAAGGGCTTGTAAGTAAGCATTTCACAGTGAGGTCAACACCTGTTGTATCCGGTGTATTTGATAAATAAAATTTGATTTGATTTGGATCAAAATGTCGAAAAACCGAAGGGGTCTGAATACCTTCCGAAAGCATTGTACAGTGGGACAAAAAAGTATTTAGTCAGCCACCAATTGTGCAAGTTCTCCCACTTAAAAAGATGAGAGAGGCCTGTAATTTTCATCATAGGTACACTTCAACTATGACAGACAAAATGAGAGAAAAAAAATCCAGAAAATCACATTGTAGGATTTTTAATGAATTTATTTGCAAATTATGGTGGAAAATAAGTATTGTTATAGCAGCAAAGGGGGGACCAACTCAATAGTAATGCCTATGATTTTGAAACGAGATGTTCGACAAGCAGGTGTCCACATACTTTTGGTCATGAAGTGTATAAATAAAGCAGTCAGGCCTTGTCCAGGTTGAACTGCTCCTAGATCAGTAGGTGAACCATATCACATGTATAAGGTCTGCTCTAGAATAAACTGATCCTAGATCAGTAGGGGAACCTCAGACATCTTTCACAACTGGGGGAGAAAGATACTCCATGTTCCCTGGGGGGAGGGGAGAAAGCCTTAACTAATGTGAAGGAGGTGTCATGGCATGTTAAGATTTACTGGGCAACTATTTTCACGAGGACCCTGACCGTGCTGGAAAACCAGATATTTACTTAACCGAGTTTGCAGCAGAAGAGGGTTCACTTGAGCATGTTTTCATAGCTACAATTGCTTCACATTGTCAAAATTCCTACGATTTCAATTCTAGTTGAAGTCATCATGATAAAATGTACTTTCTGAACCCAACAGCCGGTCATTCCCAGCAGTTTTGGGGTAGAAAGTGACAGGATTTCCGATTGTATCATGGACATTGACAATTGTGACTTCAACCACATTGTGGTTCATAACCATCATTATCCAAAAACCTATTTGAACTGTAGGCTATATTTAACTTTGGCGTTGTGAGAAAATCTTGAAGTTGCAGAAAATTTTGCCGAAAAATGATCATTCATGTCTTGCTGATGATAACACATTTGTGATATTCCAATCCCAGATCAACACCAATGGCTTTCTGGCAGTAGAAGAACCTAAGGTGGAGTCAGAGTACCTGGGAAAGATGCCTGCCAGCTTCGGAATGATTGCGATTTTCCTCGGAGATCTGGACAACAGCGACGGAGTGGGGAAGGTGTACTACCGGCAGGACAGCAGGCCCTCCGTGCTTCTCCGCACCATTGACCACATCAGCCAGGCATTCCCTCAGGACGATGAGATCAAGCCCACCCACGCCTTAATCATCACATGGGAGAACGTGGCTGCGCATGGCGAGCATGGTCGAGGAGATGGGCTGGACAGAAAGGTAAGGAGAACCCTCATAGATTGGCCTAGATAGGGTCATATTAATTTTTATGTCTTTTAAAATATGTCATTGGATATATTGAACTGTTGATGAACTTGTTTTAATGCAACGTTGATATGGATAGCATTTGAAATTATAATTTGACACCATTTTTTCTATCCACCTAATATGAAGTTGCCTAAAACCCATACATTGTACAATGTAGTTGCAGGTACAGTATAGTTAGAGTATTGTTACACATGGCTACATAGTCCTTCCAACTGTGTTTGCAGTTTTTATGGTGGGCTACATAGATTTTTTTAGTTACATATTTAGTTCACTCTCTCAAGCCAAACTCAAAGGTAGTGCACGAAAGAGGTAATAGGGTGCTAGGACTCAGTGTCCCACTTCTATCTTTTCTTTCTACCATGTAGAGAAACACGTTCCAGCTGGTGGTGGCGTCTATGGAGTCCGCCTCCTATGCCATCTTGTTCTACCCCAGGGAGGGGCTGCAGTACATCTCCACGCCTGTGGCGGGCCAGAGCGTACCAGTTCACACCGGTTTCAGCCAGGGCCTGGTTCAGGCCTGGTTCAGCTGGAGCAGCAGCCAGGGGCCCTACTACCGCATCACCACCGACGACGAGGCGTCCGTCAGACAGCTCTCCGAGTAAGTTGATTGGTTGGTGGGTGGGTGGGTGGGTTGGTTGGGTTGGTTGATTGGTTGATTGGTTGATTGATTGATCGATTGGATGATTGATTGGATTTCTGTAGTACGCTTCCAGATGCTCCAAGAACTTTACATAGGCTTAATAAGTGTTGTTCATAGAAAACTTGGTTAGGTTTCTGTCATTATGTTTTGAACTGGTATTTGCATAGTTACATTGCATTATGGTAATTATTTAATGATTACATATACCCTGACATATGCATAAAGCTTCTTCATAGAGGTAGGTGTCAAAATGATGCATTCTGTCTCCCGCTAGGGAGACCAACTCAGGCAGGCATGGTGTGTGGGTGTACGAGATCGGCACCTCCCCGTTCTTCTCCTCCATCACCCCAGGCCTGGTCACCAACCTGTCCCCGGAGGAGGGCGTGGCAGTTGGGCAGGTGGAGCCGGTGTCAGAGTCTCCACCCAGAAACACTGGAGAACAACAGGAGATTGAATTCCCTCCCTATGAGCATGAGGAGGAAGAGGAGACACCTGAGCCGGAGCTGCCCCCAACTGTCTACCCGGTCCAGTACCAGCCCAGATACCCTGTTGTCCCTGAGTCGCCCCAGCCCAGGTACCCTGAACCGGTCCAGACCAGCTACCCTGAGCCGGTCCAGACCAGCTACCCTGAGCCGGTCCAGACCAGGTACCCTGAGACAGTCAAGACCAGGTACCCTGAGACAGTCCAGACCAGGTACCCTGAGCTGGTCCAGACCAGGTACCCTGAGACAGTCCAGACCAGATACCCTGAGCCGGTCCAGCCTGCCCAGCTGCAGCCACCCCGCTACCAGCCTCAAACCCCACAGGTGGTGGTCGTGGATGAAGATGATGCCCTTGATGTTGATGGTGACCCATGAAAGAAACAACACCAATTGAATCTGTGTCTGAAATAGAAACAGTCAAGACTGCCATGACATAAACATTGGTTTAGTTTAGTTTAGTTTATTAGGATCCCCGTTAGCTACTGCACATGCAGCAGCTACGCTTCCTGGGATCCACATAAAACATACAAATACATGACAAAGTACCAAACAGGTATAGACAAGAACAACATAAGATATTACATTAAATTAAAAAAATGTAACGAAATAAGTTAAAAATAGGAAAGACAAAAATACTATTTACACACTATTCATATTCATACAGTACAGTTAAATTAGATGTTTAGAAAGAGGAGAGGCACTGTGATACATTTTAAAAAAAAATTACGGCTCAGGTTTTGCCTGAGTAACCTCTGGAGGCAGAGCATTCTGAGCGACGTATTAAATCTGTTTTTGGTTTGGGTAACGTGAAGAAACTCTGGTGGGGTATGTATAGTGCATTCGGAAAGTATTCAGACCCCTTGACTTTTTGCATATTTTGTTACATTACAGCCTTATTCTAAAATTGATGAAATTGTTTTTTCTCCTCATCAATCTACACAGAATACACCATAATGACAAAGCACAAACGTGTTTTTAGACATTTTTGAAATATAAAACTGAAATATCACATTTACATAAGTTTTCAGACCCTTTACTCAGTAGTTTGTTGAAGCACCTTTGGCTGTAATTACAGACTCCAGTCTTCTTGGGTATGACGCTACAAGCTTGGCACACCTGTATTTGGGGAGTTTCTCCCATTCTTCTCTGCAGATCCTCTCAAGCTCTGTCAGGTTGAATGGGAAGCGTCGCTGCACAGCTATTTTCCGGTCTTTCTAGAGATATTCATTCAAGGATGTTCAAAGACTTGTCCCAAAGCCACTTCTCCGTTGTCTTGGCTGTGTGCTTAGGGTCATTGTCCTGTTGGAAGGTGAACCTTCGCCCCAGTCTGAGGTCCTGAGCACTCTGGAGCAAGGTTTTCATCGAGGATCTCTCAGTACTTTGCTCCGTTCATCTTTACCTCAGTCCCTGCCGCTGAATAACATCCCCACAGCATGATGCTGCTACCACCATGCTTCACCATAGGGATGGTGCCAGGTTTCCTTCAGACATTCCTACTTGACATTCAGGCCAAAGAGTTCAATCTTGGTTTCATCAGACCAGAGAATCTTGTTTCTCATGGTCTGAAAGTCCTGTAGGTGCCCTTCGGTAATCTTCAAGAGGGATGTCATGTGCCTTTTACTGAGGAGTGGCCAGCTTGGCCAGCTCTATGATGAGTCTTGTTGGTTCCAAACTTCTTCCATTTAAGAATGATGGAGGCCTCTATGTTCTTGGGGACCTTCAATGCTGGAGACATTTTTTGGTACCCTTCCCCAGATCTGTGCCTCGTCACAATCCTGTCTTGGAGCTCTATTGGAGTGACAATTCCTTCGACCTCGTGGCTTGGTTTTTGCTCTGACATGCAGTGTCAACTGGTGTATCTTCTATTCCACTCCTATTCCCCAGGCACTATCATTTGTTGACTTCTGTAACCGTAAAAGCCTTGGTTTCATGCATGTTAACATCAGAAGCCTCCTCCCTAAGTTTGTTTTATTCACTGCTTTAGCACATTCTGCCATCCCTGATGTCCTAGCCGTGTCTGAATCCTAGCTTAGGAAGGCCACCAAAAATTCTGACCAATTACCACATTTTCCACCAAGATAGAACTGCCGAAGGTGGTGGAGTTGCAATCTACTGTAGAGATAGCCTGCAGAGTTCTGTCATGCTATTCAGGTCTGTGTCTAAACTGTTTGAGCTTCTACTTTTAAAAATCCACCTTTCCAGAAATTAGTCTCTTACTGCTTGTTATAGACCCCCCTCAGGCCCCAGCGGTGCCCTGGACACCATATATGAATTAATTGCCCCCCATTTATCTTCAGAGTTTGTACTGTTAGGTGACCTAAACTGGGATATACCTTAACACCTCGGCCGTCCTACAATCTAAACTAGATGCCCTCATTCTCACACAAATGATCATGGAACCTACCAGGTACAACCCTAAATCCGTAAACATGGGCACCGCCATAGATATCATCCTGACCAACCTGCCCACTAAATACACCTCTGCTGTCTTGTACCAGGATCTCAGCGATCACTGCCTCATTGCCTGCATCTATAATGGATCTGCGGTCAAACGACCACCCCTCATCGCTGTCAAACGCTCCCTAAAACACTTCAGCGAGCAGGCCTTTCTAATCGACCTGGCCCGGGTATCCTGGAAGGATATTGACCTCATTCCATCAGTAGAGGATGCCTGGTTATTCTTTAAAAGTGCTTTCCTCACCGTCTTAAATAAGCATGCCCCATTCAAAAAATGTTGAACTAAGAACAGCCCTTGGTTCACTTCAGACTTGACTGCCCTTGACCAGCACAAAAACATCCTGTGGCGTACTGCATTAGCATTGAATAGCCCCCGCGATATGCAACTTTTCAGGGAAGTTAGGAACCAATATACACAGAAAGTTAGGAAAGCAAAGCTAGCTTTTTCAAAGGAAATTTGCATCCTGTAGCACAAACTCCAAAAAGTTCTGGGACACTGTAAAGTCCATGGAGAATAAGAGCACCTCCTCACAGCTACCCACTGCACTGAGGCTGGGAAACACTGTCACCACTGATAAATCCACGATAATCGAGAATTTCAACAAGGATTTTTCTACGGCTGGCCATGTTTTAAAACTGGCTACCCCTACCCCGGTCAACAGCTCTGCACCCCCCACAGCAACTCCCCCATTTCTCCTTCACCCAACTCCAGATAGCTGATGTTCTGAAAGAGCTGCAAAATCTGGACCCCTTCAAATCAGCTGGGCTAAACAATCTGGACCTTCTCTTTCTAAAATTTTCCGCTGCATTTGTTGTAACCCCTAGTACTAGACTGTTCAACCTCTCTTTCGTATTGTCTGAGATCCCTAAAGATTGGAAAGCTGCCGCGGTCATCCCCTTCTTAAAAGGGGGAGACACTCTAGACCCAAACTGTTACAGACCTATATCTATCCTACCCTGCCTTTCTAAAGTCTTCAAAAGCCAAGTTAACAAACAGATCACTGACCATTTCGAATCCGACCGTACCTTCTCCGCTATGCAATCTGGTTTCCGAGCTGGTCATGGGTGCACCTCAGCCACACTCAAGATCCTAAACAATATCATAACTGCCATCGATAAAAGACGATACTGTGCAGCCGTCTTCATCGACCTGGCCAAGGCTTTCCACTCTGTCAGTCACCACATTCTTATCGGCAGACTCAACAGCCTTGGTTTCTCAAATGACTGCCTCGCCTGGTCTCACCAACTACTTCTCATATAGAGTTCAGTGTGTCAAATCGGAGGGCCTGTTGTCTGGACCTCTGGCGGTCTCTATGGGGGTGCCACAGGGTTCAATTCTCGGGCCAAGTCTTTTCTCTGTATACATCAATGATGTTGCTCTTGCTGCTGGTGATTCTCTGATCCACCTCTACGCAGACAACACCATTCTGTATACTTCTAGCCCTTCTTTTGACACTGTGTTAACAACCCTTCAGACGAGCTTCAATGCCATACAACACTCCACTTCCGTGGCCTCCAACTGCTCTTAAATGCAAGTAAAACTAAATGCATGCTCTTCAACCAATTGCTGCCTGCACCCGCCCGCCCGTCTGGCATCACTATTCTGGACAGTTCTGACTTAGAATATGTGGACAACTACAAATACCTATGTGTCTGGTTAGACTGTAAACTCTCGTTCCAGACTCACATTAAGCATCTCCAATCCAAAATTAAATCTAGAATTGGCTTCCTATTTCGCAACAAAGCATCCTTCACTCATGCTGCCAAACATACCCTCGTAAATCCTGCTGATCCTTGACTTCGGCGATGTCATTTACAAAATAGCCTCCAACACTCTATGCAGCAAATTGGATGTAGTTTATCACAGTGCCATCCGTTTCGTCACCAGAGCTCAATATACTACCCACCACTGCGACCTGTATGTTCTCGTTGGCTGGCCCTCGCTTCATATTCATCGCCAAACCCACTGGCTCCAGGTCGTCTATACGTCTTTGCTAGGTTAAACCCCGCCTTATCTCAGCTCACTGGTCACCACAGCAGCACCCACCCGTATCACGCGCTCCAGCAGGTATATTTCACTATACATCCCCAAAGCCAACTCCTTCTTTGGCCGCCTTTCCTTCCAGTTCTCTGCTGCTAATGACTGGAACGAATTGCAAAAATCACTGAAGCTGGAGTCTTATATCTCCCTCACTAACTTTAAGCATCAGCTGTCACAGCAGCTTACCGATCATTGCACCTGTACACAGCCCATCTGTAAATAGCCCACTCAACTACCTCATCCCCATATTGTTATTTATTATTTTGCCTTTGCACCCCAGTATCTCTACTTGCAGATTCATCCTCTGCACATCTATCACTCCAGTGTTTAATTGCTAAATTGTAATTATTTCGCCACTATGGCCTATTTATTGCCTTCCCTCCGTAATCGTACTACATTTGCACACACTGTGTATAGACCTTTCTATTGTGTTATTTGACTGTACGTTTGTTTATCCGATGTGTAACTCTGTGTTGTTTGTGTCGCACTGCTTTGCTTTATCTTGGCTAGGTCGCAGTTGTAAATGAGAACTTGTTCTCAACTGGCCTACCTGGTTAAATAAAGGTGAAAAAATAAATAAATAGACAGTTGTGTGCCTTTCCAAATCCTATCCAATCAATTGAATTTACCACAGGTGTATACCAGTCAAGTTTTAGAAACATCTCAAGGATGATCAATGGAAACAGGATGCACCTGAGCTCAATTTCTAGTCTCATAGCAAAGGGTCTGAATGCTTATGTAAATAAGGTATTTGTTGTTTTGTTTTTATAAATTTGCACACATTTCTGAAAAACTGTTTTTGCTTTGTTTTTATGGGGTATTGCATGTAGATTGATTTGCATATAATCAATTTTAGAATAATGCAGTAACGTAACAAAATATGGAAAAAGTCAAGGGGTCTGAATACTTTCCGAATGTATGTCTGTTTGAAGTGTATGCAAATAGATTATACAATTGGTTAGGCATTTTCAACACACACGTTTCTTAAAAAGACTAGAAGAGAAGAAGTATGTTTCTCCTCAACCCTCAACCATGATAGACTATCATGCATATTGTTGATGTTAGTTCTGTGTGTGCAGTTAGGGCAAGGCATGCTGCTTTGTTTTGTGCTCCTTAGTCTTTGGCCATGCTTCTTTGTTTAACCGGCCTACTAAAGTATTTTGTAGCAAACAAGAGCTCCAATTAAATTACAATCTTAGAAAAAAAGGGTTCCAAAATGGTTATTTCACTGTCCCCATAGGAGAAACCTTATTGATTCTAGGTAAAACTATTTTTGGTTCCAGGTAGAACCCTTTTTTGGGTTCCATGTAGGGTTCTTCAAAGGTTTCTCCTATGGGGACAGCTGGATAACCCTTTTAGGTTCTAGACAGCACCTTTTTTTTCTAAAATTGTATTTTTTCTAAGAATGTTGTTTGTCTTCTTTTCGGCAGTGTTTGCGTACAGTTCTGAGACATGCGCCAGTAACAGGCAGAAGTGCTCGTCTTTCGCTGACTGTAAGGACTACACCAATGGCTACTGCTGCCACTGTAGGCCTGGTTTCTATGGCAACGGCAAGGATTGTGTGGCTGAAGGTAGGAGTAACCCCATACCCAAAGTACATACAGTATTTGTGTAGTAAGGGTTAGGGCTATCCTGCTACCTTTCGTTAATGAAACATGTGAAATAAAGTTTTAGAATTATTCAAAATTTCATAATGAAATTGAAAACCTGAATACTTGACACACAGTCCCACATCAGTTACATTTGAACTTATATTAATTAAAATCGAATTCAATTAAGTTAATTTCCTTACATTCCACACCCAGGTAAGCCCCAGCGGATGAACGGCAAAGTGAGCGGCCGGGTGTTCGTGGGCAACTCGCCCTCGCCACTGGAGTTTTACAACAATGACCTGCACTCGTATGTGGTGGCCAACGATGGGCGCGCCTACGTGGCCATCAGCACCATCCCGGCCGGCTTGGGACCCTCTCTGCAGCCCCTCTCTTCCCTGGGAGGGGTCATCGGCTGGGCCTTCGCTCTGGAGCAGCCCGGCTATGAGAACGGCTTCAGCATCATCGGTAAGAACTGGTTCGCCTATTATCTTGCACATTGTTGTGTCATTAAGAGTTGTTTTAAGGTAAGAGCTGACATTGGGTGAATCACGAAAGTGATTCCTCGCTTCCTTGATTCATAGCGTCTTTCTCAAGACTTCCTTGCCCTGGAGAATGTCCATGAGAAGGGAACTCTGATCTTCTGCTTCAATGCGTTTGGAGAAAGAGGCGACGAACAACTGGAAAAACAGTTGAGAAAGTGCCATAGTGTCATTAAAAAGGCAGCAGGTGATTTGAATACATTAGGCTTTTCTAATGTGAATAGGGTCGCATTTGGTTTTGCTTCTCCTTCCATTGTTGCAAAGGCACCTGGGGCTTGGAACTTTGTTTGCTGTGGTCTAATGAGATGTCTTTCAAAGACAGGTGTGAATGACCGCTGTGGGATTTCTGCTTAGGTCAACATTTATTCAAGTTAAGTTTGATTAGTTTGATTTATTTGCTCTCTTTGAATGACAGATGATTTTTTTGTGTATGTCCAAAATCTGGCTTACATACTATTTACCTAAATTGCATACTGTGTACTAATAGTAGTACACACTGTTAAGAATGTACTGTTTAGTAAAAACGAATGCAGTAAGCAACAGATATCAGCATACTAGGCTCATCCATACGGAGAATGTGTCATCTAATGCACAATTGCGTTGATTCCTGCCATTCGTTCATTTTGGTACAGCACGTCCCATCAGGTGATTATCAGCTATTGTCAAACACACGTTGGTCTCGAAAGACGATTCTATTCCTCGCTAGTGTGTAGCGAATTCTACAAGATTAAAAGCCGAAATGTGTATGACGTCCTGGCATTTAAAGCATACAACATTTTGGACATTTGACATACGTTCTATACATTTTTTTTCCCCCCTACTGTTTAGAACGCAAGTAAGGGTATTCGGACACTGCCAATCTCCTTGCTCAGGGAAAGTACATGCTCTACAGGCCATTTGAGTGGTATACGTGGAAGTTTAAGTGAATTGTGCCAAGTGATTAGGACTATCTTTCTCTTTTTGATACATTCCTCAACAAGTTGAACTCCACTTTAGTCTTCCACTTGGACGTTTAAAAAAAATGTAACCTCTATTTAACAAGGCATGTCAGTTAAGAACAAATTCTTATTTACAATGACAGCCAACCCCGGCCAAACCTGGACGACGATGGGACAATTGTGCGCCGCCCTATGGGACTCCCAATCATGGCCAGATGCAGTGCCTTAGACCGCTGCACCACTCGTGAGCCCATGATTTGTTGGTAGAGTGATGATGGGTAAAATTATGGGGAATTTGTTCTGTGTTCCCGTTTTTGGTGCATTTTTCTGCTTTTCGGGCCTCAAAATGTTGCTCCAGCTCATTGCTTCCAGCTGACTTCACTTATTTCAAAATGTTCCCCTTTGATGTGTAATGTTGTTGGCTTCAGGGAGAACCAAAAGTGGGGGATACACTCAAGGGTATGGGTGAGGATGCAGAATTAAGTTGCCCCTAAATGCTGATCTTCAGTACGGCTAGGTTTTGTGTTTCATCACATAATGGTTGAGCTTTTGGGTAAGGCAAGACGATCCTACATTTGTGCTCAGGAGCTGAAGAGATCCTACGAGACTTGGTTATCTCTCACTTTCCTTCTCCCACCACCATCTCTGCTCACGCGCACACAAACACCCTTCAACCCCACAACCATCCTCAACCGCCCCCCCCCCCCCCCCCTTCCCCAGGTGGCGTGTTCTCCAGGCAGGCCGAGGTGACCTTCTTACCGGGCAACGAGAGGCTGACCATCAAGCAGGAGTTCCAGGGTGTCGACGAGCACGACCACCTGGTGGTGAGCACCGAGCTGGAGGGCCGTCTCCCTGAGGTCCCACACGGCTCCACTGTCCAGATCGACCCATACAAGGAGCTCTACCAGTATGGCAGTAACCGTAAGTCATGACCACACCAATATAACATGGAATGCAGTCAATTCCATTTCAATTGAGTCGATTCACAAAAATGATTTTGATCTCCTGAATTGAGTAACCCCAAACCTGGAACTCAACACTGTCACAGTTTGTAATACATCTAATCACATAAGAAAGGTCAGCATTAATCCCAATGTTGTTATTAGTCCAATTGCTCTTACGTGCGACCAGGTAGTAGTCTATCTTATTCTTTTCATGAGACACATAGTCTTAGAAACACTTTTGGCAGCAATTACAGCTGTGAGTCTTCTTGGGTTAATTCTCTAAGAGCTCTGCACACCTGGATTGCGCAATATTTGCCCATTATTCTTTTAAAAATTCTTCAAGCTCTTTCAAGGTGTCATATTCAAGTCTTGCCATAGATTTTCAAGCAGATTTAAGTCAAAACTGTAACTTGGTAAAGCAACTCCAGTGTAGACTTGGCCTTGTGTTTTAGGTTGTCCTTCTGAAAGGGGAATTCCTCTCCCAGTGTTTGTTGGAAAGCAGAATGAACCAGGTTTTCCTCTAGGATTTTGCCTGTGATTAGCTCCATCCTGTTTCTATTTATCCTGAAAATGTCCCAGTCTTTGCCTCAAGAATACCCATACCATGATGCAACCATCACAATGCCTGACAATAAGGAGGCAATTACTCAGTGATGTGTTGTGTTGGATTAGCCCCAAACACAATACTTTCCATTTAGGCCAAAAAGTATATTCCTTTGCGTGCTTTTATTGCAGTAGTATTTTCTTGCCTGGTTGCATACAGAATACATGTTTTGGACTATTCTGTATATATTCTGCACATTTTTATTCTTAATTTAGGTCATTATTGTGGAGTCACTACAATGTTGTTGCTCCCATCCTCAGTTCTCTCCCATCACAGCCATTTAAAATCACCAATGGCCTCATGGTGAAATCACTGAGCAGTTTCCTTCCTGTCCTGCAGCTCAGTTCAGAAGAACAACTGTATCTTTGATGTGCCTGGGTGGTTCAATACATCATCCACAGCATACTTATTACTAGCCAATGCTTAAAGAGATATTCATTGTCTGACTTGTTGTTACCAATCTACCAATGGAAAAGCTCTTTGTGGTTGAAATTCAACACTTGACTGAGGGACCTTACAGATATTGTATATATGGGGGAGAGAGGAAGGGGTAGTCATAAAATATTAATTTCAACCCTTATTATTTCACACAATGTGATTTGTTAAGCGAAATTTGCGAATTTAAAAAAAAAACTTTTTTCTCTCACTTTGACATTATGGACTATTTTGTCTAGATCAATGACAAAAAAAATCGAAATGAAATCTATTTCAATCAAATCAAAATCCAATCAAAATCCAATCCAACTTCGTAACGCAACAAAATGTGGGACAAAAAAGCCAAGGGGATGAATACTTATGATACCAACTGTATATGGATGTTCAATGTAGCAACGTTCCACTTCTTCAAATTCTCTTCAGGGATCACCTCCTCCTCCAACCGCGACTACACCGTGAGCCTACTGGACGGCAGCGTCCAGACCAAGACCTACCAGTGGCGTCAGACCATCACCTACCAGAGCTGTCCCAATGACGAGGCGGTCAGGGCCGTGCAACCTACCCAGCAGCTCAGCGTCGACCAGATCTTCGTCATGTACGACTCGGGCAACCAGCTGATCCGCTACGCTATGAGCAACAAGATCGGCTCCATCCACGGTGAGTAGAACCCCTTGTGTTACAGCTAACTATAATGTTATTCTAACCTTGTGCTTAAGCTCTGCTAGTTGTGTTCACATTCTTCTAATGTTCCGCTAATGTTCTGCTAGTTGTGTTAGTCTTCTGTTAATATTCTGCTAATGTTCTGCTAACCATCTGCTAACAGGATTGGGCCCATCCTCAGTGAGTATAGCCTTTCATGTAAATACTGATAATCTTCAGCTAACGTTGGGCTTATGTTCTGCTATATTTCTGCTAACTTTCCCGCTACATCTGGCTTATCCACTATGTTTGGCTGGATGTGGCTGTAAGACAGACACCTGATGCTTAAATTTAAATGGTGGTGGAAACCCTGCGTGGATTTGCGACAAGATCATATGATCGATGTTAGTAATGACAGGCAAACAGGAGTACCAAGAAGGACAATCAAGGCAAAATAACATTGTTGTGGAAGGAATCCCAGTCTCCACACAAGACCTGGACGGAATCTGAGGAGAAAGTGAGAAAAATGATTGCTGAAAAGCTGCAGCTAGATCATAAGAAGATTGAGGTGTCAAGTTCTTCCACACAGACAAAACATTTCTGTATGGACCTCGCTTTGTGCAAGAGGGCATTGTTATGCTGAAACAGGAAAGGGCCTTCCACAAACTGTTGCCACAAAGTTGGAAGTACAGAATTGTCTCGGTCATTGTATGTGGTAGCATTAATATGTCACTTCACTGGAACTAAGGGGCCTAACCCGAACCATGAAAAACAGCCCCTGACCATTATTTCTCCTCCACTAATATGTACAGTTGACACTATCCATTCAGGCAGGTAGCGTTCTCCTTCTCCTGACACAGATTTGTCTGTCGGACTGCCAGATGGTGAAGCATGATTCATCACTCCAGATAACGCATTTCCATAGCTCCAGAGTCCAATGGCGGCGAGTTTTACACCACTCTAGCCGATGCCTGGCATTGCGCATGGTGATCTTAGGCTTGTGTGTGGCTGCTCGGCCATGGAAATCCATTTCATGAAGCTCCCGACGAACAGTTATTGTTCTGACGTTGCTTCCAGAGGCAGTTTGGAACTTGGTAGTGAGTGTTGCAACCGAGGACAGGCGATTTTTAAGCAGTACCCGCTTCAGCACTCGGCGGTCCCATTCTGTGAGCTTGTGTGGCCTACCACTTCACAACTGAGCCGTTGTTAATGCTAGACATTTACTCTTCACAATAACAGCACTTACAGTTCACCGGGGCAGCTCTAGCAGGGCAGAAATTTGACAAACTGACTTGTTGGAAAGGTGGTATCCTTTGACGGTGCCACGTTGAAAGTCTGGTTTTGCTGAAATAGATGAATCAACTAATTTGAAGGGGTGTCCACATACTTTTGCATATATAGTGTATGTTAGCCATCACTGAGACTCACTTAGATAATTAATTTGACAACACAGCAGTAGCATTACAGGGATATAACATCCCAAAAAAGACAGGAATAAATCCGGAGGAGGTGTCTCTGTATACATTGCATTCGGAAAGTATTCAGACCCCTTCCCCTTTTTCACGTTTTCTTACGTTACAGCATTATTCTAAAATAGATTAAAATACATTTTCCCCCTCATCAATCTACATACAATACCCAATAATGACGAAGTGAAAACAGGTTTTTAGAAATGTTTAAATGTATTGAAACACCAAAACAGACCCTTTTTACAGACCCTTTGCTATGAGACTCAAAATTGAGCTCAGGTGCATTCTGTTTCCATTGATTATCCTTGAGATTGCATATGATTTGTGGAGATGGGAGAACCTTCCAGAAGGACAACCATCTCTGCAGCACTCCACCAATCAGGCCTTTATTTCATAGTGGCCAGATGGAAGCCACTTCTCAGTAAAAGGCACATGACAGGCCGCTTGGAGCTTGCCAAAAGGGACCTAAAGGACTTTCGGACCATGAGAAACAAGATTCCCAGGTCTGATGAAACCAAGCTTGAACTCTTTGGCCTGAATGCCAAGCGTCACGCCTGGAGGAAACCTGGCACCATCCTTACGGTGAAGCACGTGGTGGCAGCATCATGTTGTGGGGATGTTTTTCAGCGGCAGGGACTGGGCAACTAGTCAGGATCGAGGGAAAGATGAACGGAGCCAAGTACAGAGAGATCCTGCTCCAAGCACTCAGGGCCTCAGACTGGGGTGAATGTTCACCTTCCAACAGGACAACAACCCTAAGCACACAGCCAAGACAATGCAGGAGTGGCTTCAGGACAAATCTCTGAATGTCTTTGAGTGGCCCAGCCAGAGTCCGGACTTAAACCTGATCAATTATCACTGGTGAGACCTGAAAATAACTGCAGTCATCCAACCTGACAGAGCTTGAGGGATCTGCAGAGAAGAATGGGAGAAACTCCCCAAATACAGGTGTGCCAAGCTTGTAGCGCCATACCCAAGAAGTCTCAAGGCTGTAATCGCTGAGAAGAGTGCGTCAACAAAGTACTGAGTAAAGGGTCTGAATACTTATGTAAATGTGATATTTCAGATGTTCATTTTTAATACATTTGTAAAGAAAAATCTAAAAACCTCTTTTTGCTTTGACATTATGGGGTATTGTGGTTAGAGTGATGAGGGATAAAACCCCCCCAAAAAATCTATAATAAGGCTGTAAGGTAACAAAATGTGGAAAAAGTCAAGGGGTCTGAATACTTTCCGAATGCACTGTATGTTCAGAGCCAAATTCCAGTGAAGCTCAGAGATCATACCTTGCCAACGGTTGTTCCAGTGTTGTGGTTTCAGGTTCATCTGCCCCATCTAAAGCCTTCTTTTGTGGTGCTGCTACTGGCCACCAAGTGCTAACATTAATTATCCGGATAATATATGTGCAATGCTTGATAGTGTATATGATGTTAACAGAGAGGTCTAATTTCCGGGTGACCTAAAAATATAGTTTTCATCAAGTTGTCCCGCTCAAGAAGAAACTGCTTACTGTAACCAATGCCTATAATCTGCTTCAGGTTATTAATCAAGCTACAAACAGTACAGGAACTACTGTATATCATCCACGTGTATTGATTATATTTTTTGTAATGCTGCAGAACTTTGTTCTATAGGTGCATCCACACCCATTGGATGTTGTGACCACAATATAATAGCTGCATCCAGAAAAGCCAAGGTTCCAAAGGCAGGGCCTAAAATAGTGTTTAAGAGATCATACAACAATTTTTGTAGTGATTCCTATGCTGAAGATGTAAAGAAGATTGATTGGTCAAATGTGTGTAGTGGGGAGCATCCAGACGCTGTAATACATTTCTGAAATTGCTCCTTCCAGTTATTGATAAACATGCACCTATTAAGAAACGGACTGTTAGAACTGCTGAGACGTGGATCGATGAGGAAGTGAAAAAAAGAGTGGAGTGGCTAATGTGTCTTGCTGCACACCTGATTGGCAAACCTACTGTAAATTGAGAAATGGTGTGACTAAACTAAACAAAAAGAAGAAGAAACTATATTATGAAACTATGATAAAATATATAAAATATGATGGAAAAAAGCTTTGTAGAGCATTAGATTCAATTATGGGCAGAAAGACTAATTCAACACCGTCTTTTATTGAATCAGATAGCTCATTCGTCACGAAACCCTGTGATGTGGCCAATTATTTCAACAACTACTTCATTGGCAAAGTGGGCAAATTCAGGCATTAAACTCCAAAAACAAACTGTGAGCCATCATATTCAAGCATAAAATACCGAATTATGAAAGAAAAGCAAGGTTCATTTAAACGTCATAAAGTTAGTGTGGAAGAGGTGAAAAAAAATGGAGAAACCACCTGTTATTGACAACTTGGATGGAAAGCTCCTGGGGATAGCAACGGAATATGTTTGCCGCTCCTATGTCTCATATCTTCGATATGAGCTTGGAGAAAACAAAAAAAATCAAAAATCTCAGACCTGAAGGGAAGCTAAAGTCATTACGCTACCCATGAATGGTAAAGCGCTCTTTTCTGGTTCTAATAGCAGATCAATAAGTCTACTGCTGGCTTGAGAAAACGTTCGGAAAGAATTGTGTTTAACCAGACACAATGTTATTACTTCATGAACAAATTAACAACAGACTTTAAGCATGATGGGCATTCTGCACATACTGCACTAATACAAATGGCTGAAAGAAATGGATAATAAACAGACGGTGGAAGCTGTACTGTTAGATTGCAGTGCAGCCTTTGATATTGACCCTAATCTGTTAATGGAAAAATGTATGTGTTATGGCTTTACACGCATATCATGAATTAAAAGCTATCTATCTAATAGAACACAGAGGGATTTCTTCAATGGAAGCCTCTCTAACGTAATACATGTAGAGTGTGAAATTCCGCAAGCCCCGTTACTGTTTTCTAGCCTCAAACAAAGCCTGCGTGTCGATGTATGATGAGTATTCAACCCTATACACATCAGCGGCCACAGCTAGCGAAATCACTGCAACTCTGACTCTGGGGGAAGTAGATTAAGGGCCTCATTGCCGAAATCCCGAAGTATCCCTTTAAGCTCTAGACCTAAGATGGACCTGGTTATGAAAAATGTGACTATAGAACAAGTTGAGGAAACTAAACTTCCTGGTGTCACCGTAGACTGTGAATGGTCATGGTCGAGGTATATTGATTCAATTGTTGACAAGACGGGGAGCTGGGGAAAGGAGATGCTCAGCATTCTTAACACCACAACTGGCCGAACAAGTCATACGGGCTGTAGTTGGATCATATCTTGTCTACTTCCTAGTAATATGGTCAGGTGCTGCAAAGAAAGACATAATAAAGCTAAATCTGGCTCAAAACAGAACAGCACGTCTTGCCCTGCAATGTTCCAAGAGATCTAATGTCAACAAAATTCATGTTGGCCTTTCCTGGCCCGAAGTACAGGAGACATTGTCTGCGTCGCTTCTCAATTTTGTTAGAAATATTAAGGTGTTAAAAACTCCAAACCGTCTATTCAATCCACTGACACACAGCTCTGACAGACATTCATATGCCACAAGGCATGCAACTAAAGGTATCTTCATAGTCCCTAAAGCCCCAAAAGATGAATGTCAATGATAGCATGGAACTCCCTGCCGTCTCAAATCACTCAATCAAGCAACAGTAGTTAAAAATTTTTTTTTTGCAACACATCACAGCACAACGCCTCTGACCTAAATAGCTGTAGCATCTCCCTCCCGAGCACATCTGGCAGTCAAGTTAAGGATAAAGATAAGATGTACCCTTGGCATCAGGATATCAAGAACTGCTCCGAGAAAGCAATTGTAAGTAAAGCCCCGGTACAGTAAGGACTTAGAGGTCTGGTCAGCTTACTGATGTTAGTGAGAAGAGCAAAGTTTACGAAAGTGTATTTTGTTTTGTGACTGGTGGATGCTGCTGTGTGTGAGTCTGGTGTGGGGAATGACAATGGAAATTCAAAACAAGTTCATGAGAACCCGGAGGAAACTCCATAAGAGAATCGGACGAAACTCTGTATCAAGGGGACTTAATTCATTTTATGAATAAGTCCGAAAGCCACGCACTGTACATTAATTAGCTAACCCTTTACAGGGAGATAGATTGTAACACGGCAAATGTTGGTTTAGCTCATCTCAATAGACTAGACGGGGACAAGGACATATGTGAAGCCCATCTGATGATAATGACGACTGTTCAATTTATTGAACGGAGTGGAGTGTTGGATCTCTAAAAAGTCCACATATGTAGCTAAAGGATTACATTTAAACTTGCACTTGCATTCAGTAGCATCTATGAATCGCAAAATGATTATGAAACATATTGACGTCAAACGGGAAAACCAAAGACACCGGTGGTTCCTAATGTTGTGAGATTCTTGCTGGTGTTTCCAGAACAGCTGGTTCTAAGAGATTCGGATTCAGGACCTGCGATTGTAACAGTATACATTTTCCCAACAGATTCCTCTGTCTCTACTCGTACGTGTGTCTTCTTTAGACATCTGGGGGGATGTTGTTACCACTCATTTGTTGTCTCAATGGACCATCGTATTACATACATTTCGCTTCAAGAGCGTTTGAATTCCTGACTATACACAGTATGGAATGTCGAGCCAAATGAATAGTAATTATCTGTAGTGTAACATTATCCGTAGGTAAACCAAAAACCTAGTGTTGTATTTCCTCAGCTGGCCTTTCTAAGACACCCAAATCCTTGACAGGGTAAAGGTTAGCGGATAAGGTATACAAGGGGCCGTGCTTCAGTTCACACAAGGTTATTTACTGCAGGTAGGAGGTGTAAGAAGAAGGGGGGGGGGAGGGGGTAAAGAAACCGGGAGAGGGGTAAAGGTACATAGGGGATGGCCGGGGGTGGCGATCAGGGGACCGGGGTGGCGATCAGGGGGCCGGGGGTGGCGATCAGGGGACCGGGGTGGCGATCAGGGGGCCGGGGTGGCGATCAGGGGGCCGGGGTGGTGATCAGGGGGCCGGGGTGGCGATCAGGGGGCCGGGGGTGGCGATCAGGGGGCCGGGGTGGCGATCAGGGGACCGGGGTGGCGATCAGGGGGCCGGGGTGGCGATCAGGGGGCCGGGGTGGCGATCAGGGGGCCGGGGGTGGCGATCAGGGGACCGGGGGTGGCGATCAGGGGGCCGGGGGTGGCGATCAGGGGGCCGGGGGTGGCGATCAGGGGACCGGGGTTGCGATCAGGGGGCCGGGGTGGGTTATGCAAGCAAACTTGACTCAGCTGGAGTTTATTGGCAAAATTGGAACATCTGTGCCGAGTTTCCTGTGAGGACGCAGTGGGGTCTGGAGGAGCAGGGACTTCAAACGTGCACCCCCTCCCCAATAAGCAGCTGTCTGATAAGCAGTCGGCGCATCTAACAGCCAGGAGAGGTGTCTTACATGCCTGTGTATACAAAACTGAGACGTGTGTGTGTGTGTTTGATGTCACTACAGCTTGTCCAGCTATTCCACAGCGTAAGCCATTTCCAACAATAACTAACGTGTGGGTTACTGGGAATCGATTAATTTCAGGTTGTAGTACTATACTGTGGCTTTTCAGACTGAAGTATTCAAAGACTGAAGTAACTCCAAAGTAGAACTCCCCTGATCCCTTGTTTTACAAAATCCATCATCTGAAAACAGCCACACAAAAGCCTTACTGAAGGACTATATGTAGCCTATAAGTGAATTGCAACCAATTAGTCCATTCCATGTTTACTGCAACTATTTCACTTAAATTCTAGCTATAACATCAGAACGATCCCTGAACTAGGCATTGATGGCATCACCCACTAACACGGAACCCACTGCTACCCCTCAAGAGAACGGACTTTTGTTTTGATTGACAGGTGGCCCACCAGAGCAGAACCCATGTTTTACCGGCAGACACGGCTGCGACACCAACGCCGCCTGCAGACCCGGAGAAGGCATCCAGTTCACCTGCAAGTGTTCCACTGGTTTCACTGGGGACGGACGTCAATGCTATGGTAGGGGCCCTGCACACTATACATATCAGCTTAAACCTACGCCAGCTGATGCATAAGGGACATGGGGAATAGTCTTGAAGTTTGGGTTGTACTTTATTTTACCTATTTACCTGGTAATTAATTAAAGAATGCATGGTAATAACTTTATTACATTGTTATTATCTAATAAACTTAATCGGTTTCATGGGGCTTCTTTGAACTAAAGACTACTTGGCACCATTTAGTGGTGACCAATTTCCTTAAATGATTTCAATAGCAAAGCATACCAATTGTAGCAATTTCTTGAGTAAATACTAGCTGCAATAGGACTGAAAGTGAAGTTGCCCTAGATATTGATCTTCGGTCAGTTTAGCAATTTCCCCACTAAGGATTGGGGGAAGATTGGGCTGAAAACAGCTCATTACATTTCATATGACTGATCTTCATAAAATAGGTAATATTGGTAAGATGGCATCTTCATAGCAGTGGTCATGATATTACATTGAGCTTATTTTGTACTTTCTAAGAACTCAAACGCTTTACATCAGTAAAGGGCAAGACCGCACAAAGAGAGAAACAAGTATTACAGGACTGAGAGACTGGAAAACAAGCAATGTCATTAGGAATACCCCATCACTAATAATTCATATTATTAATATACTGTAATGTACAGTATATTGCTACATAAACTACAAATGACACAAATGATCACATTAAATAATGTATTACAAATATGCAATGAAATAATGTAAGTATTATTATGGCTGTTGATATGACTTGCGGTAAACATGAATCTGGTGCAACAGAATTGCCCTCGGGACAAATAAAGTTGTTTTGAATTGGATTGAGTTAAGTTGAATTGATTTGAATGTGCTCATTTTGTAGACATTGACGAGTGCAGAGAGACACCCGAGATCTGTGGTTCTCACGCCGTATGCAACAACCAACCGGGAACATTCCGCTGCGAGTGTGTGGACGGTTTCCAGTTCGCCAGCGATGGCAAGACCTGTGTCGGTATGTAGTGCTGAAAAAGTGTGTTTGCAGCTGTGTTGGTCTTTGCTTGCATGGCCCCCAAAATAACTGTTGTAGTTCACACAACTTAATACACACTTAAAGATACTAACCCTTTACAGATTTTTTCATAGCATCTATATTAATCTTCAGCTCCAATTTAAGAGTTTCTATGCCATATCAGTCTATTAATCTGTTGTTTTCATTAGTCTATCGAACCGTCTACAGAAACTTTCTCACATTTGCTACTCATTTTTATGGTTTTAGTTTAATCAAACTAATGATTCAGGGGATTTCTGTCTCCACCAAGTCTAAAATCTGCCTCCCTTTCCCCCCTATCCCTTGTAGAAGTGGACCGTCCCATAGACCACTGCCAGAGGGGTACCAATAACTGCGACATCCCAGAGCGGGCACGTTGTAGCTACACGGGGGCGTCCGCCTATATTTGCTCCTGTCTGTCCGGATTCGTGGGTGATGGTCATACTTGCCAGGGTAGGGTGACACTTAAACAGTTGTGTGTGTGTGTTTGAGGGTGCATGTTTAATTATTCTTGTGGGGACAAGAAGCCCAAAAAGAAAAATTGGACCAACTGGGGACATTTTGTTGGTCCTCACAAGGTTAAATGCTATTTCTAGGGGGTTTAGGGTTAAGGTTAGAATTAGTGTTAGGGTTAGGAGCTAGGGTTAGTTTTAGGGTTAGGAGCTAGGGTTAGGAGCTAGGGTTAGAGTTAGAGTACGGGTTAAGTTTAGGGTTAGGGGTTAGGGAAAATAGGATTTTGAATGGGACTGAATTGTGTGTCCCCACAAGGTTAGCTGTACAAGTGTGTGTGTGCTGTGTTTGCGTCCGTGCTGTGTGTGTGCCTGCGTGCGTACATGCTTGGTGGCAGCCTGTTTTCTGAGGTTGAAGCACTGTTTTTATTTACTAATACTAAACACTAAATGATTCATTTGACTTAAATGATCTGAACTCACTCACGGGAACAATATTTATTTGTCATTAGGTCTTAACCTTTTTTAAAATGTTTTAGTTGTTATTAGGGGGTCGGTCAGCTTTAATATTGCAGGTAGATTGTAGCTTCCATCAATGTATTTGTCTGCATCATTTCCAATCCCCAATATATATTTTTGTAAATATATGTACAGTACAAGTCAAACGTTTGGAGACCTAATCATTCAAGGGTTTTTCTTTATTTTGACTATTTTCTACAATGTAGAATAATAGTGAAGACATCAAAACTATGAAATAAGACATATGGAATCACTTAGTAACAAAAAAAGTGTTAAACAAATAAAACAACTTTTTTTTATTGGAGATTCTTCAAAGTATCGGCCCTTTGCCTATCAGGTATCAAGGTAAGACCCAGATGCAGACCGTGTCGAAGTAACAATGTTTACTACAGCAACAGCGGCATCGGAACAGGACAGCAGGCAGGCTCAGGTCTGGCAGAGGTCGGTAATCCAGAGGTGGGGCAAAGGTACAGGCAGGCAGGCAGTTCTCAGGGGCAGACAGAGTGGTCAGGCAGGTGGATACAGGGTCAGGACAGGCAAGGGTCAAAAACCAGGAAGACAAGAAAAGAGACTGGGGAATTGCAGGAGCTGACACAAAAACTCTAGTTGGCTTGACAAACAAGGCGAACTGGCAACAGACGAACGGAGAACACCTGTATAAATACACATGGGATAATGGTGAAGATGGGCAACACCTGGAGGGGGGTAGAGACAATCACAAAGACAGGTGAAACAGATCAGAGTGTGACATTGCCTTGATGACAGCTTTGCACACTCTTGGTATTCTTGGTATTAAGCTCAGGTCTACCCTGTTTTCATCCTTGAGATGTTTCTACAACTTGTTTGGAGTTTACCTGTGATAAATTCAATTGATTGGACATGATTTGGAAAAGCACACACCTGTCTATGTAAGGTCCCACAATTGTTAGTGCATGTCAGAGCAAAAACCAAGCCATGAGGTCGAAGGAATTGTCTGTAGACAAGGACACAGTGACCTCCATCATTCTTAAATTAAAGAAGTTTGGAACCACCAAGACTCTTCCAAGAGCTGGCCCTCCGGCCAAACTGAGCAATCAGGGGAGAAGGGCCTTGGTCAGGGAGGTGACCAAGAACCTGATGGTCACGCTGACAGGGCTCCGGAATTCCTCTGTGGAGATGGGAGAATCTTCCAGAAGGACAACCATCTCTGCAGCACTTCACCAATCAGGCCTTTATGGTAGAGTGGCCAGATGGAAGCCACTCCTCCGTAAAAGACACATGACAGCCTGCTTGGAACTTTCCAAAAGGCACCTAAAGACTCTCAGAAACAAGATTCTCTGGTCTGATGAAACCAAGATTGAACTATTTGGCCTGAATGTCAAGTGTCATGTCTGGAGGACACCTGGCAACATCCCTACGGTGAAGCTTGGTGGTGGCAGAGTCATGCTGTGGGGATGTTTTTCAGGGGCAGGGACTGGGAGACTAGTCAGGATCGAGGGAAATATGTTTTTCAGGGGCAGGGACTGGGAGACTGTCCTTGAGTGGCCCAGCCAGAGCCTAGACTTGAACCCGATCAAACATCTTTGGAGAGACCTGAAAATAGCTGTGCAGCAACACTCCCTATCCAGCCTTGAGAGCTTGAGAGGATTTGCAGAGATGAATGGGAGAAACCCGCCAAATACAAGTGTGCCAAGCTTGTAGCTTTGTACCCAAGAAGACTCGAGGCTGTAATCACTGCCAAAGGTGCTTCAGCACAGTACTGAGTAAAGGGTCTGAATTCTTATGTACATTTTATATTTTAGTTTTTTAGTTTTTACAAATTTGTAAACATTTCTAAAAACCTGTTTCACTTTGTCATCAGATTGATGAGGGAAATATCTATTCACTCCATTTAAGAATAAGGCTGTAAAGTAATAATGTGGAAAAAGTAAAGGGGTCGGTATACTTTCCGAATGCACTGTATGGACAGTACCAAAATAAATGATCTAATGACTGTCTCTTCCCAGCAAAATCTGCAGAGCTGGGAAGGTTGAATCACCCATATACAGTTGAAGCCGGAAGTTTGCATACATCTTAGGCAAATACATTTAAACTCAGTTTTTCACAATTCCTGACATTTAATCCTAGTAATAATTCCCTGTCTTAGGTCAGTTAGGATCACCACTTTATTTGAAGAATGTGAAATGTCATAAAGTTTGAGAGAAGGATTTATTTAAGCTTTTGTTTCTTTCATCACATTCCCAGTGGGTCAGAAGTTTACATACACAAGTAGTATTTGTATTAGTATTAGTATTACATACACATTGCCTTTAAATTGTTTAACTGGGTCAAACATTTCAGGTAGCCTTACACAAGCTTCCCACAAGCTTGTTGGGTCAATTTTGGCCCATTCCTCCTGACAGAGCTGGTGGAACTGAGTCAGGTTTGTAGGCCTCCTTGCTCGCACACGCTTTTTCAGTTTTGCCCACAAATTTTCTGTAGGATTGAGGTCAGGACTTTGTGATGGCCACTCCAATAACTTGACTTTGTTGTCCTTAAACCATTTTGCCACAACTTTGGAAGTATGCTTGGGGTCATTGTCCATTTGGAAGACCCATTTGCGACCAAGCTTTAACTTCCTGACTGATGTCTTGAGATTTTGCTTCAATATATCCACATAATTTTCCTACCTCATGATGCCATCTATTTTGTGAAGTGCACCAGTCCCTCCTGCAGAAAAGCACCCCCACAACATGATGCTGCCACCCCCGTGATTCACGGTTGGGATGACATATCAGTGTGGATGACGGATCACCACCTCAAGCTGAACCTCGGCAAGACGGAGCTGCTCTTCCTCCCGGGGAAGGACTGCCCGTTCCATGATCTCGCCATCACGGTTGACAACTCCATTGTGTCCTCCTCCCAGAGCGCTAAGAACCTTGGCGTGATCCTGGACAACACCCTGTCGTTCTCAACTAACATCAAGGCGGTGGCCCGTTCCTGTAGGTTCATGCTCTACAACATCCGCAGAGTACGACCCTGCCTCACACAGGAAGCGGCGCAGGTCCTAATCCAGGCACTTGTCATCTCCCGTCTGGATTACTGCAACTCGCTGTTGGCTGGGCTCCCTGCCTGTGCCATTAAACCCCTACAACTCATCCAGAACGCCGCAGCCCGTCTGGTGTTCAACCTTCCCAAGTTCTCTCACGTCACCCCGCTCCTCCGCTCCCTCCACTGGCTTCCAGTTGAAGCTCGCATCCGCTACAAGACCATGGTGCTTGCCTACGGAGCTGTGAGGGGAACGGCACCTCAGTACCTCCAGGCTCTGATCAGGCCCTACACCCAAACAAGGGCACTGCGTTCATCCACCTCTGGCCTGCTCGCCTCCCTACCACTGAGGAAGTACAGTTCCCGCTCAGCCCAGTCAAAACTGTTCGCTGCTCTGGCCCCCCAATGGTGGAACAAACTCTCTCACGACGCCAGGACAGCGGAGTCAATCACCACCTTCCGGAGACACCTGAAACCCCACCTCTTTAAGGAATACCTAGGATAGGATAAAGTAATCCCTCTCACCCCCCCTCCCCCTTAAAAGATTTAGATGCACTACTGTTCCACTGGATGTCATAAGGTGAATGCACCAATTTGTAAGTCGCTCTGGATAAGAGCGTCTGCTAAATGACTTAAATGTAAATGTAATGTAAATGTGTTTTTCAGGTTGCAAGCCTCCCCCTTTTTCCCCCAAACATAACAATGGCCATTATGGCCAAACAGTTCTATTTTGTTTCATCAGACCAGAGGACATTTCTCCAAAAAGTATGATCTTTGTCCCCATGTGTAGTTGCAAACCGTAGTCTGACTCTTATTTTATGGCAGTTTTGGAGCAGTGGCTTCTTCCTTGCTGAGCGGCACTTTTCACACCAATGTACGTTCATCTCTAGGAGACAGAGCAGTATCTCCTTCCTGAGTGGTATGACGGTTGCGTGGTCCCATGGTGTTTATACTATTGTTTGTACAGATGAATGTGGTACCTTCAGGCATTTGGAAATTGCTCCCAAGGATAAACCAAACTTGTGGAGGTCTACAATTTTTTTTCTGAGGACTTGGCTGATTTCTTTTGATTTTCTCATGATTGTCAAGCAAAGAGGCACTTCTGACCCACTGGAATTGTGATACTGTGAATTATAAGTGAAATAATCTGTCTGTAAACAGTTGTTAGACACATTAAGTAGATGTCCTAACCGACTTGCCAAAATTATAGGTTGTTAACAAGAAATTTGTGGAGTGGTTGAAAAACGAGTTTTAATGACTCCAACCTAAGTGTATGTGAACTTCCGACTTCAACTGTATATAACATTCTATTGGTTTCAAGAATATTGTACAATAATTAAAATTGAAAAATTCTAAATTTTGAATCTGGCTAATAACGGTCCTCTAAGTACAGTATATAAAAAAATGTTTGGTGTACCTCCACTGTTATGCCATCCAGCCCTGGAGTTTTCCCAGACCTAAACACTTGAATTGCATCAATAAGTTTTTCCTCTGTAATTTAGCCTTCACATGAGTATTTCTGTACAACTGTTTATTTTACTTTATTAATAGAAAATAAATCCATACAGGTGAATTTGGTTAGTGGATATGAAGGAGACAAAAATATGCTTAAAGTACTTCATTTCCTCTTTCAAAATATAGTTTGGTGAATCATGGGTGACTGTCATTTGTGACAAGTTTCAGTAAATAATTTTTGGCAGCATGTTGAAGATTAAAATTATTTGGTGCATTTTTCTCCATATTCCATCCAGTTCGCTTCATTTTTTATAATCTATTACACACAATCTTTCTTGAACAAGTTCCTCCATTACTTTTAGCTTTTCTTCTAACTTATTCTGAGCCTCTATGGTTAAGTTTTTATAGCTATCTATCTGTTCTGTTAGTCCTTCCATTTCCTTTGTTAATATGGACTCTTTTGACCGAAATTGCTTTTGAGTACTGAATTTCATGGCCCCTAAAGGCACAATTAAAAGTGTCCCATACAATAAGGGGATCTGCTGTACCTATGTTATGTCTGAAAAAGTCAGTTATACATTCTTCTGTCCTAGTTAAAAACAAGTTATCATCCCATAGGCTTTGATTACATTTCCAATATCCTCGCCCACGTGTAAATTCTGTAAGAGTAATATAAATGCCAATTATTTAATGGTCTAACCGCATTCTGTCCCCTATAAGCACTTTTTAAACTTTTGGTGCCAGAGAGAATGACATAAGAAAGTAGTCAAGACGACTAGCTTGATTGAGCCTCCGCCATGTATATCTCACTCGGTCAGGATTTTTACTCCTCCATATATCCAATAGTTCCAATATATCCATGACATTCTTGATTTCCTTAAGGGTGATAGTTTGAAGTGTGACTTATTTTACTGTCTTTAGAGGTATTTAAAACCTTATTATAATCTCCCACCATAATAGTCTTGTATTGCTTGTAGGGTTGATCAATTATAATATATATTTTCAAAGAAGCGTGGATCATCATTGTTTGGAGTTAATGAGCTATATCTGTTTATGGTTCAATAACATATTTAAAATCATCCATGTACCTAGAGGATCTGTTTGGACAATTTGCACATTCGGATCAAAATTACTGTTAATTAATATCATCACCCTTTTAAATTTCTTTGCCCGTGGGTGAAATATATTTTGCCGCCCCAGTCCTTTTTCCACGCAACTTCATCTGAAATTGAATGAGTTTCCTGTAAACACTAGATATTATATTCCTTCTGATTATGTCTTATTATTATCTGTTACACCATTGCCATTATAACTGGCAATTCTTATTTCACAATTTACCATAATGAGATACAAGTTTCAAATCTAAACTCAGCAAAAAAAGAAACGTCCCCTTTTCAGGACCCTGTCTTTCAAAGATAATTCGTAAAAATCCAAGTAACTTCACATATCTTCATTGTAAAGGTTTTAAACACTGTTTCCCATGCTTGTTCAATGAACCATAAACAATTAATGTACATGCACCTGTGGAACGGTCGTTAAGAAACTAACAGCTTACAGACGGTAGGCAATTAAGGTCGCAGTTATGAAAACGTAGGACACTAAAGAGGCCTTTCTACTGACTCTGAAAAACACCAAAAGAAAGATGCCCAGGGTCCCTGCTCATCTGTGTGAATGTGCATTAGGCATGCTGCAAGGAGGCATGAGGACCACATATGTGGCCAGGGCAATAAATTGCAATGTCCGTACTGTGAGACGCCTAAGACAGCGCTACAGGGAGACAGGACAGACAACTGATCGTCCTCACAGTGGCAGACCACGTGTAACAACACCTGCACAGGATCGGTACATCCAAACATCACACCTGCAGGACAGGTACAGGATGGCAACAACAACTGCCCAAGTTACACTAGGAACGCACAATCCCTCCATCAGTGCTCAGACTGTCAGTCTGACAGTCAGGTTGAGAGAGGCTGGACTGAGGGCTTGTAAGCCTGTTGTAAGGCAGGCTGTAACGTGACAAAATGTGGAAAAAGTCGTTAGACCAGATAGGACTGTCAAAAAGTGCTCTTCACTGATGAGTCACGGTTTTGTCTCACCACTGGTGATGGTCGGATTTGCGTTTATCGAGGTGGAGGGTCCATCATGGTCTGGGGTGGTGTGTCACAGCATCATCGGACTGAGCTTGTTGTCATTGCAGGCATTCTCAACGCTGTGCGTTACAGGGAAGACATCCTCCTCCCTCGTGGTACCCTTCCTGCAGGCTCATCCTGGCATGACCCTCCAGCATGACATTGCCACCAGCCATCCTGCTCATTCTGTGCATGATTTTCTGCAAGACAGAAATGTCAGTGTTCTGCCATGGCCAGCGAAGAGCCCGGATCTCAATCCCATTGAGCACGTCTGGGACCTGTTGGATCGGAGGGTGAGGGCTAGGGCCATTACCCCCCAGAAATGTCCTGGAACTTTCAGGTCCCTTGGTGGAAGAGTGGGGTAACATCTCACAGCAAGAACGGGCAAATCTGGTGCAGTCTATGAGGAGGAGATGCACTGCTGTACTTAATGCAGCTGGTGGCCACTCCAGATACTGACTGTTACTTTTGATTTTGACCCACCCCCCTTTGTTCAGGGACACATTATTCAACATGTCTGGGGAGCTTGTTCAGTTTGTCTCTCAGTTTGTTGAATCTTATGTTCATACAAATATTTACACATGTTAAGTTTGCTGAAAATAAACACAGTTGACAGTGAGAGGACATTTTTTAAATTTATCATAAAATAATATATCATTTAGTTTATTTATCATAATATATGTGTAAACTCACCATTAAAAAGTACCATAATGATTGAGTGTCCATAGCTATACCATGATATTTGCATTGCTACTAAGTAAACCTCCAATTGTTCCCCACTATTCCACCCAATAAAACCCCTCCCTGTCCCAAGATGGGTTGTCATCCCAGTGACCGGCAGACCACCCCCGTCACCCCGGATCCCAGGGACCCCGAAAGACCGGGACCCATCCTTCGAAAAGAGCACACAGTGCCACCGACAGAACAGGCATGCAAAATTGAGCAAAAATGAGGAGATTTGGTTAACTTGGTCAAGTCCTAGGTGATGGAGATCCCCTGAAAACACACACTCGCTGGTCTCCAATTGTGACCATTTCCCCAAGCATCTCTGTGCAGTCAGACCTTTGATTATTTGTACCACCAGGTCCACAATAATATGCCCCCTCTCTGATTGTCAGAGTGTGACCCCCCCCCCTCCATGAGTTACTGTAGATGTGTCTCGACTTGCATTTGTAGCCCTTCTCTAGTTACTAGGCCATATTAGAATAGTATACGTTACTGTCCATCATGCAAAATAAAGTTGTCTTTTGCTTTTCTTGGATCCCCCAGACACCACAGAAACACACAAACCCTTCATCTTTAAAAAAAACAGTCCATGTCTTCTCTCTAAACTGGGTCTCTCTACGTTGGACCCTCTGAGTCCTTCTCGTTGTAATACACCCACACTGAGGCCCCTGCGAGAGGAAATGTGTCCACCTGGACAGGAAATGCAAACAACCCGGCCCTACAGCTGGGGAGCCCGTTGATCATGCGTTTTATTCATCCATCCATCCCTGTATTTCTTATTGTCCCTCGTCCAATGCAACAATGGCCCACCACCAAACGAAAGCAGTAGGAATTTTGTGGATTTGTAGAACTCCTTTTTCATTTGTTGACCTTAGAGTAGACTTTAGAGGTTGAGGTAGTGAGCTGGGTGTGTTGCATCCAAAGAATGGTATCCCTGACCTTATCGAACGCTAAGCTTCAACATGTGTACAAAGTACTTTAGTTATGCAGATACAATGTTTTATTGACTGTACTTTTCTAAAGAATGATGTTTCTTTCCCCATCTAACACCATTACATAACACAGTATGTGACATGCCATGAATGTATGTTTCACATTTAGATCCTTTATATAGTAGTGCAATACCAATACTTTTTGTATTTCCATAGCAGGATTTAATATTCACATTCCAATTGACTGTGTATATTTCAGCTGTATATTACAATATTTTGAAACCTTATTTTCAGTTGAATTTAGCATCTGTGTCCTTATTGCTTCTCATTGACTGTTGTTCCTCACACACAGACATTGACGAGTGCGAGCAAGGTCGCTGTCACCAGGACGCCGTCTGTTATAACGCTCAGGGCTCCTTCACCTGTCAGTGCCGCCCTGGTTTCCATGGCGATGGCTTCCAGTGTGCCCCTGGCTCCCCAGGTAGGTAACCCCTGTGCTTTTTGGTGTAAATAAATCCCCTTTTCAAACCCCATGTTGTGTGAGAGGAGTTCTTCTCAGGGTCATGGTCATTTGGAACCAAACAGAAGTTTGATCCCCGGTCAAGTCATACCAATGACTCTAAAAATGGGTGAATCTGCAGTTCAAACACTAACAAAGTTGTCACCCGGCCAGTGCTTTGGTAAATAGCTACGGGATGGGGCTGGAGAAATGTAACCATTCTCAAGTGTATAGATGGAGCAATGGATGCAAGAACTGACCATCCATGACATCAAAATTATAGTTTTAACCATGTTTTAAAGCGATACATTATTATTGATGTGCAGATTGGCCCTTTAAGGAAATGGACAGGGGGTGTACACTAAGCTGCCTCATGCTGCAGAAACAGGATATAGGCTCCTACCCTATGGGCCATTTTGTCTCAGACAAGGCTACTGATACTTATAAGTTAAACAGCAGCCAGAGGCAGTATAGTCAAGGGAAGTCAAGAGACATGCATTCAGAAGGAACCTCTAAATTGTATGGCTATGTCCGGAAGTATCTAAATAGTGTACATTGCATGGGTATAGCTCGAGCTCTCATCAGACATCTTCTTCCCCTCAAAACATTAGGATTTGCGTAGTTTTACTTTTCTGGCTTAGTGCCAACAGCTGGAACATGTGAAGCTCCTAACAGTATAGTTTGGTTTAGAGGGAGGGGGGAGGGGGAGGGGGGGAGAGGGGGGCGGGGGAGCAAGACAGATTTGTTATCAAAGGAAAGCATAATATACCAGAGACTAACTGTTTATATTGAAAGTCCACACAAGCCATAGTGGACTAAACAGTACATACAGTGCATTTTATTAACGGAGGTCTGTTCGCTAAGTTAAACAAGTCTATCAGTGTTGCGTCATCGCCTGGCACGCTCCCAGCATGGCAGAACGTGGATTGAGGCGAAGGCCGGAACAGTGTGTACTTCAACAAGACTGATATAAGACTATATGAGACTGCTAAAATATGGAACTGTTAGGGGGAGGGAGGATGGATGAAGGGTGTGTGTGCGTGTGCTTCGGGGTCCTGAAACTCACTCTGAACTGAGTGTCTGTTGGTTTCTGGTGTGCCTTGACCACATGTCCCCCTCTTCCCTCCCCCTGAATGACATTTAAAGGTTGACATTTGACACGGTGCATCCTTCCTGTGCGGGGATGGGTATAACAACACACAGATGTTATGTAGGGAGGATAAAGGAATTGAAAGGGAGGTTGGTGTTGATACATAACATACGATCCCCGTTAGGAAAGACCAACATAGCTGCTCATTCTCCATACAAATAGGGCCAAAGGCCTGGAACATGTTACAAGGATGTGCTGGAATAGAGCCAATGGTCCCACACTCCCGAATACAGACTCCTGAGCTGCGTCCCTAATGGCCTATATAGTGCAATACTTTTGGCCAGGGCCAATAGTCCAATTTAGTTGAACATAAAAAGTAAAGATGCCCTGGAGTTACAAACAGGAATTTAAACGTTTAATAAACAACAACAACTGCACCTATTGACGTCCATTTTCTCTTTGATTCAACTCACCACTGTATATCTGGGAATATAGGGTATGTGTATTCAAGTGTTCCATTATTTTTCTATAGGCTGGCCTTGGGTGTTTGTGAGTTGGCATCTTTCTCAGATGTTACCTCTTTGTTCAAGTCCAATCCAGGTGTCAACTGCATGTATGTACTCCACCACGCTAATTATACCTCCTTCTCCTCTGCCTCCAGCTTTGTCATATTTTGTACAAGCCTTCTGCAAAGGGGATTAATTTTGTCCTCCTTTGTATGAACTTCTACTTGTAGTACACACTGTAGTGTCTGGACCCTGTGAGAGTTGACCTGGTTGTCTTCCGCTCGTCTCGACGGTTGACGACCGTCTGACAAAAACTGTTTCCATCGTTGACTAGTTGTCTTTATGTGGTGGCTTTTGTTGATTGTTGCGGCCAGACGTTGTGCATAGCGCAGATTGTATGTTCCGGCTGTTTGAGATTGTTATGACTAGTCTGTGGTTAACCAGACAGATACCCTGGGGATGAGACACTGTATTCCAGATGTCACCGTGTCCCCTATGTCAGATTTACAGGACTGCAAAAATATTCTACATTGAATCATATGCTCATCGGCTCTCTCCTTATTCCATGTTTTCCATATTAGTAGCAGGCAATTAACTTTAGTTTTGAACTGCCATGTGCCAGGTAGTACAGTAAGGCAATTATATTTAAACCAAAGCTATACAGCGCTTTAAAAAGAAAGCAATTTCTTTCAAAACCTTTCTAAAAGACATGTAGGATCATTTTTATTTCCTTCTATTTCCTCTATTTATTTTATTACTTCTCTCATGTCATCTTTCTGTTTCATTCCAGAGCTTGAGAAGACGCAGTGCGAGCGAGACAGAGAAAGCATCCAGGTCTCTTCCGACACAGGCTCGTTTTCCTTCTTCCGCCCACGCCCCGCCGTCAGTCAGTACGTTCCTACCTGCGACCAGCATGGTGCCTACGAGCCCACCCAGTGCCACGGTAGCATTGGGCAGTGCTGGTGTGTGGACGGCAATGGTCAGGAGGTCCCCAACACTAGAACTGGCCCCGGCCAAAGACCTTTGTGTGAGTGACTGCCTCAAAAGGTGGTTGGGGCCGATTTGGTCATCCTGGGCTTTTACCTTAATATTCATATTCAACATATTCATCCATTCATAGCACTCATGTTTATTCCATTACACTCAACATTTGTACCCGTTTGCTGAATAAACATACAGTAGGAACCCACTGGGCACATACTGGTTGAATAAACATACAGTAGGAACCCACTGGGCACATACTGGTTGAATAAACATACAGTAGGAACCCACTGGGCACATACTGGTTGAATAAACATACAGTAGGAACCCACTGGGCACATACTGGTTGAATAAACATACAGTAGGAACCCACTGGGCACATACTGGTTGAATTAACATACAGTAGGAACCCACTGGGCACGTACTGGTTGAATAAACATACAGTAGGAACCCACTGGGCACATACTGGTTGAATAAACATACAGTAGGAACCCACTGGGCACGTACTGGTTGAATAAACATACAGTAGGAACCCACTGGGCACATACTGGTTGAATTAACATACAGTAGGAACCCACTGGGCACATACTGGTTGAATAAACATACAGTAGGAACCCACTGGGCACATACTGGTTGAATAAACATACAGTAGGAACCCACTGGGCACATACTGGTTGAATAAACATACAGTAGGAACCCACTGGGCACATACTGGTTGAATTAACATACAGTAGGAACCCACTGGGCACATACTGGTTGAATTAACATACAGTAGGAGCCCACTGGGCACGTACTGGTTGAATAAACATACAGTAGGAACCCACTGGGCACATACTGGTTGAATAAACATACAGTAGGAACCCACTGGGCACATACTGGTTGAATAAACATACAGTAGGAGCCCACTGGGCACGTACTGGCTGAATAAACATACAGTAGGAACCCACTGGGCACATACTGGTTGAATAAACATACAGTAGGAACCCACTGGGCACATACTAGTTGAATAAACATACAGTAGGAACCCACTGGGCACATACTGGTTGAATAAACATACAGTAGGAACCCACTGGGTATATACTGGTTGAATAAACATACAGTAGGAACCCACTGGGCACATACTGGTTGAATAAACATACAGTAGGAACCCACTGGGCACATACTGGTTGAATAAACATACAGTAGGAACCCACTGGGCACATACTGGTTGAATTAACATTGTTTCCAGGTCATTTCAACAACAAAAATATATGTGATGACATTAAATCAACGTGAAAAACTGATTCGATTTTCAAAAAGTAATCAAAGTAAAGTAACTTTTAACCTAAATTCAATCGCATGGTTGAACGTTTTGTTGATTTCGCATTTAAATCAGGTTAGTTGAAAACTCAATCGAATATAAACCAAATCTAGATGTTTATAGGGCGTCTGTGTCCAGTGGGAAATGTAACTTCAGTTGTCCTTCCTTGACAGGTATTGACCAAGGAGTGATTCCTCCCCCGATCGGACCCACCACCAGGCCGGATGTCTCTCCTGTGGCCCCAGGGACCCACCTGCTGTTTGCCCAGAGCGGGAAGATCGAGCACATCCCTCTGGACGGATACAGCATGAACAAAGGGGAGGCCAAAGCCCTGCTGCACCTGCCTGTGAGGCTCCACATTGACGCACCTCAACTCACCTCACATTATCTCAAACAGACAGTCAGATAGCTACTCATTCAGTCAAGCACTGCACATCACTCGCTAAAAGCACTGTGGGAAGTGACTTATTGACTCACAAACGTTAACTCACTCACTCTCTTCCCGAGTGAGAGATTCACTCAGTCAATAAGTCACTCCTCTGTAAGCCCCGGTGTAACCGATGTGAAATGGCTAGCTAGTTAGCGGTGGTGCGTAACGATGCTTCGTGGGTGACTGTTGTCTGTGTGCAGAGGGTCCCTGGTTCGAGCCCGGGTAGGGGCGAGGGGACGGACTAAAGTTATACTGTTACACCGGCATACCACACTTTGTTAAGATGGCCGCTCACCAGATGGCCAGAGCTGTCTTCTCAGACCCCCAGTCTTAGGTTGAATGAAAAGAGGGGGTTTTGCTAACCTCTTGCTCGCATATCAGATGTTTCCTTTAACCGGACTGAGAGTGCGTTGATGGGTGTTGTGGGTCCACGCACCCACTCTCTGTAATGTCCCAAATGCCATTTGAACAATCTCCCGATTGTGTGAGTCAACCATCCATACTCGTCCTCAGACTTGTCATCTTTCTTCTCACTGGCGTGGAATGGTCTGGCAGAACGTGTAACTGGACATACAGAGGGATTCTTCCCCATAAAAGCTTCATTTGTTTGGCGAGCCGCATTCTGCCATTTTGAAATGTAATGTGACATTATGTTCTTCAATATGTCATTTGGTTGAACCCCATCTGTGAAATGAATGGGGTGAGATATTATCACTGTTAAAGTAGTTCCTGTTCTGCTTGCAACGCAAATGTGACAGTCTAGTTAAACAATTTATTACATAATAAATTGTTCTCTTGCTGTGAACAGGGGCTCTATTGAGTGTGTGTGACATCCTATATTCTGACACTTGCATGGTTTCCAATTAGCAGTTAAGAAGGGAAAAAAGAAGGGCAATGTTATTTGTATTAGTGCCAGGCCAGCTACACACGCTACTACGGTGCAAAGTGCATCGGATGAGTGGTCTTTTCAATGTGACAATGTGTTTGTATCTGTCCCGATCTAAATAAACCATTAATCAATAAAACCCTCTGTTTTTATGTGTTGCTCCCAGGACAGAGTGGTGATCGCCGTGGCCTACGACTGTGTGGAGAAGATGGTGTACTGGACGGACATCACTGGGCCCTCCATCAGCAAGGCCAGCCTGGAAGGAGGAGACATCATTTCTCTCGTCACAACAGGTGAGCAGTACACAGGTCTCAGGCCAGTCTGGAGAGAAGAGACACCATCTCTCTTGTCACAACAGGTGAGCTGTTCACAGGTCTGAGGTAGCCTGTAGGGAGGAGAAACCATCTCTCTCGTCACAACATCTTTAGTACACAGGTCTCAGGCCAGTCTGGAGGGAGGAGACACACAAAAACACATTGGCGATCTGTCTATCCATCAAAAGTTCCATTCATTTCATCATTTGACATGTGTGAAACAACACGGACAAATGGCAGATTGCCATCCATTGTCTTGGTAGTCTTTCAATGTTCACTATATATACGAAAGTATGTGGACACCCATTCAAATGAGTGGATTCGGCTATTTCTGCCACCCCTTTGATGACAGGTGTATAAAATCGAGCACACGGCCAAGTAATCTCCATTGACAAACATTGGCAGTGGAATGGCCTTACAGAAGAGCTCAGTGACTATCAATGTGGCACCGTTATAGGATGCCACCATTCCAACAAGTACGTTTGTCAAATTTCTGCCCTGCTAGAGCTGCCCCGGTCAGCTCTAGTAGCAACAACGGCTCAGCCGCAAAGTGGTAGGCCACACAAGCTCACAGAACAGGACTGCCGAGTGCTGAAGCACGTAGCACGTAACACTCACTAGTGAGTTCCAAACTGCCTCTGGAAGCAACGTCTTCACAAGAACTGTTCGTCGGGAGCTTCATGAAATGGGTTTCCAAGGCCAAGCAGATGCACACAAGCCTAAGATCACCATGCGCAATGCCAAGCGTCGACTGGATTGGTGTAAAGCTCTCCGCCATTGGACTCTGGAGCAGTGGAAACGTGTTCTCTGGAGTGATGAATCACGCTTCACCATCTGGCAGTCCGACGGACAAATACCTGCCCGAATGCATAGTGCCCACTGTAAAGTTTGGTGGAGGAGGAATAATGGTCTGGGGCTATTTCTCCTGGTTCGGGCTAGGCCCCTTAGTTCCAGTGAAGGGAAATCTTAACGCTACAGCATACAATGCTAGATGATTCTGTGCTTCCAACTTTTGTGGCAACAGTTTGGGGAAGGCCCTTTCCTGTTTCAGCATGACAATGCCTCCATACAGAGAGCAAGAGCAAAAATTCTATGTTGAGATCTGTGTGGAAGACTGGCCTGACACAGAGCCCTGACCTCAACCCCATCGAACATCTTTGGGATGAATTGGACCACTGACTGTGAGCCAGCTCTAATTGCCCAACATCAGTGCCCGACCTCACTAATGCTCTTGTGGCTGAATGGAAGCAAGTCTCTGCAGCAATGTTCCAAAATCTAGTGGATAGCCTTCCCAGAAGAGTGGAGGCTTTATAGCAGCAAAGGAGGGACCAGCACCATATTAATGCCCATGATTTTGGAATGAGATGTTCAACGAGCAGGTGTCCACATACTTTTGACAATGTTGTGTCCCCCAGGGATGGAAATATTGCTTGCCTAAGGATAGTATTTTTTTTCCTGGGTTTGTAGAAAATATGACCAACTAGCTTGCTGTCTATTGAAATGTTCTCTTCTGAAAGATTTTGGACCCGGGCTTGTAGGAATTGCAGTCTACTACCCCAGCTGGCCAGTGCCCCAACTCCTTAAGTTCCATCCCTGATGACTCCCATAGAAAATCAGCAGTTTCTGTCTGATCTAGGCGTAATGATGTCCTCTTCCTCTCTTCCTTAGACCTGGAGAGTCCAGAGGGTTTGGCTATCGACCACCTGGCCCGGCTAATGTTCTGGACGGACTCCATGAAGGACAGGATTGAGGTGGCCAAACTGGACGGAAGCCAGCGCCGTGTCCTCTTCGACACCGACCTGGTCAACCCTCGGCCCATCGTCGCTGACCCCTCCTATGGGTACGTGTTTTTGGACAATGTCTGAGTGATTCTTTTGATGAAAATGTGTGATTAAATAAGTAGTTAGTTCTTTGTGCTGAAGATATATTATCCTTAACCGCTAAGGCCTGGAATGATTTCGCTAGCGAATCTGGCAGGTTAGCCGTTTCATGATTTCGATAGCATAATGTAGGTTGACAACACAAATCACCAGTGCTGTGTTCCTTTTAAAGCTGTTGGTTTAAAAATATGGTTCTAAGCATCGTGCCAGGAACATGTTTTCTCTGGCTTGTTGTCCAGACGACTCTACTGGGCAGACTGGAATAGAGACGGGCCCAAAATCGAGATGTCTAACATGGACGGAACCGACCGGACAGTCTTGGTTAAGGACGACCTGGGGCTGCCCAACGGCCTGACATACGACCCTGAGAGCCAGCAGCTGTGCTGGGCCGATGCTGGTAAGAGGCTATGCTAAACATAACACTATCGATGCTGGTAAGAAGTTACGAAAACATGCTAACACTATCTGTAAAAAGCTATGCTAAACGTGCTTACACTATTGATGTTGGTGAGAAGGTATGCTAAAAATGCTAACACTAGTGGTGCTGGTAATAAACTATGCTAAACATGCTAACCCTATCGTTTCTGGTAAAGACGCTACACTAAACATGCTATGTAGCAATCCATGGGAAAATCCCACTCTACTGAGGCAGTTCAGATGACTTAGTTAGTTGAAGCATGGTGCTAGCAACAGGGATGTTGGTTTGACTGCTGCATGTTTTCTTTTACCTTTACAGGTACTCGTAAGGTACAGTGTATGGACCCCAACGGTAGGAACCGTAGGACTATTGTGGAGGGGATTCAGTATCCTTTCGCCATCGTATCCCACGGGAGGAACCTTTACTACACTGACTGGAGAAGGTATGATCACCTGGGTCCGGTTTCCCAAAAGCATCTTAAGGCTATGTTCATTGTTTGAACTTTCGTAGGAGCATCATTAAATCTCCAAGCTGTTTCCTAAAACTATTATTACTAAAGTTGCACTTGAAAATGCTTGTTATTTACTGACTGCCCTTCTTTAGATTCTCCTACTATACACATAAAATCTCTGCTATACATAGAGACAGATAGGCCTAAACATCTTTATTCTGTGTGACTGACGATAACTGCAGAACGAAGTTGACTACAAATACAAAGTCGCCAATGTCTTTGCAATTGTTACAAACAAGCGAAGGATTAAAAGATGCTTCAACTTTAAAACAGAGATGACTGCATTAAAATATAAATACTGTCTAGACCTATAGGCTACATATCCCTATATATTTAAATCATATAAAAATCAATTCCATGATCAATAATTTGAGTTCTAATTTGCTAATTGTCAGTTGTCAAAAGAGTAAGAGCCTTCAAAAGAATGATAGTAGACCTCATAGTTATGAGTACGAGGCGTTTTTTCATAGCCATTTGAAACAGTACTGTTTATTTAAAAACGCAAGTGTCTCATAAATGTCTTAAGTTTGTTTAATGCCAATGATCATTTGACGTGGCTGAAACATTGTTGTGTGGTTCCGGGGAGGGGAGGGGAGGGGGGGGGGGGGCAGCAGCGACTGCTTGGAAAATGTTTTGATAATGTTGTTTGCTGTTGCCAGGGAGGCGGTGGTAGCCGTGGACCGCACAACGGACAGAGAGACGGACGAGTTTCTGCCACAGAAGCGTTCGCGAGTTTACGGCATTGCCACGACCCCAACTCAATGCCCACAAGGTAAGCCTCCTCACACTTCCTCACTCTCTCAATAGCCTTGGTTTGCATCCCAAATGGCACCCTATTGGCACTCTAATAGGGTGCCATTTTGGGATAGTCGAGGTCAGTGGTCACCAACCTTTTCTGAGTCAAGATCACTTTCGTAGTCAAAAAGTAAGCCGAGATCGACCTGTCAGGTAAAAAACATGACTTACAAAAATGTAACAATCTAATAACTGTTCTGTAGGAATGAGGTTTGTGCTGTAGGCCTAATACATTATCACAGCATATTGGCTACAGTTTACGTACACTTAGGTTGGAGTCATTAAAACTCCTTTTTCAACCACTCAACAAATGTCTTGTTAACAAACTATAGTTTTGGCAAGTCGGTTAGGACATCTACTTTGTGCATGACACAAGTAATTTTTTCCAACAAATGTTTACAGACAGATTATTTCACTTAAAATTCACTGTATCACAATTCCAGTGGGTCAGAAGTTTACATACACTAAGTTGACTGGGACTTTAAACAGCCTGGAAAATTCCAGATAATTATGTCATGGCTTTAGAAGCTTCTGGTAGGCTAATTTACATAATTTGTGTCAATTGGAGGTGTACCTGTGGATGTTAAAATTATTCAGCCCCCTTAAGTTAATACTTTGTAGCGCCACCTTTTGCTGCGATTACAGCTGTAAGTCGCTTGTGGTATGTCTCTATCAGTTTTGCACATCGAGAGACTGACATTTTTTCCCATTCCTCCTTGCAAAACAGCTCGAGCTCAGTGAGGTTGGATGGAGAGCATTTGTGAACAGCAGTTTTCAGTTCTTTCCACAGATTCTCGATTGGATTCAGGTCTGGACTTTGACATGGCCATTCTAACACCTGGATATGTTTATTTTTGAACCATTCCATTGTAGATTTTGCTTTATGTTTTGGATCATTGTCTTGTTGGAAGACAAATCTCCGTCCCAGTCTCAGGTCTTTTGCAGACTCCATCAGGTTTTCTTCCAGAATGGTCCTGTATTTGGCTCCATCCATTTTCCCATCAATTTTAACCATCTTCCCTGTCCCTGCTGAAGAAAAGCAGGCCCAAACCATGATGCTGCCACCACCATGTTTGACAGTGGGGATGGTGTGTTCAGGGTGATGAGCTGTGTTGCTTTTACGCCAAACATAACGTTTTGCATTGTTGCTAAAAAGTTCAATTTTGGTTTCATCTGACCAGAGCACCTTCTTCCACATGTTTGGTGTGTCTCCCAGGTGGCTTGTGGCAAACTTTAAACGACACTTTTTATGGATATCTTTAAGAAATGGCATTCTTCTTGCCACTCTTCCATAAAGGCCAGATTTGTGCAATATACGACTGATTGTTGTCCTATGGACAGAGTCTCCCACCTCAGCTGTAGATCTCTGCAGTTCATCCAGAGTGATCATGGGCCTCTTGGCTGCATCTCTGATCAGTCTTCTCCTTGTATGAGCTGAAAGTTTAGAGGGACGGCCAGGTCTTGGTAGATTTGCAGTGGTCTGATACTCCTTCCATTTCAATATTATCGCTTGCACAGTGCTCCTTGGGATGTTTAAAGCTTTTTGTATCCAAATCCGGCTTTAAACTTCTTCACAACAGTATCTCGGACCTGCCTGGTGTGTTCCTTGTTCTTCATGATGCTCTCTGCGCTTTTAACGGACCTCTGAGACTATCACAGTGCACGTGCATTTATACGGAGACTTGATTACACACAGGTGGATTGTATTTATCATCATTAGTCATTTAGGTCAACATTGGATCATTCAGAGATCCTCACTGAACTTCTGGAGAGAGTTTGCTGCACTGAAAGTAAAGGGGCTGAATAATTTTGCACGCCCAATTTTTCAGTTTTTGATTTGTTAAAAAAGTTTGAAATATCCAATAAATGTCGTTCCACTTCATGATTGTGTCCCACTTGTTGTTGATTCTTCACAAAAAATACAGTTTTATATCTTTATGTTTGAAGCCTGAAATGTGGCAAAAGGTCGCAAAGTTCAAGGGGGCCGAATACTTTCGTAAGGCACTGTACCTGACTCAGTTACACCAGCTCTGTCAGGAGGAATGGGCCGAAATTCACACAACTTATTTTGGGAAGCTTGTGGAAGGGTACCTGAAATGTTTGACCCAAGTTAAACAATTTAAAGGCAGTGCTACCAAATCCTAATTGAGTGTATGTAAACTTCTGAACCACTGGGATGTGATGAAAGAAATAAAAGCCGAAATAAATAATTCTCTCTACTATTATTCTGACATTTCACATTCTTAAAATACATTGGTGATACTAACTGACCTAAGACAGGTACTTTTTTTACAAGGATTAAATGTCAGGAATTGTGAAAAACTGAGTTTAAATGTATTTGGCTAAGGTGTATGTAAACTTCCGACTTCAAATGTACCTACTGCTGCTTTTGGTGGGGTTTGCTCTTATTCTTATTCACCACACATGCAGTGTGCATTTGATTTCAAAGTACAATTTAAAGTACAATTGTGCCAAGTAACTAGAAACTCCTGTATGTGATGGTAATGTTATCCGAATGTCTCCCGCAGCGTATAACTACTGCTCGAACAACGGAGGCTGTTCACACCTTTGTCTACCCCGCCACGGCGGCTTCACCTGCCGGTGCCCAGACGTGGTGGACGGAAGCTGTGTGGAGAGGAACTTGTGAGGAGTGAAGAGAGAATAGTAGATTCTCCTCCTAACTGCACAAAGGGGTTGTGACACGTGTACCTTCCAACTTCCTCTGTAGAGGAATAATGATAAACTGTCTCCGGGTGGGGGTTACTCTGTGGCCCAAATCCATTCAGATCGCTAGGCCTCTACTGCTCAGTTTATTGTTGAATCCCCTCTGGCAGATCTGAGAGGATTGGGTCGTTTGTAAGGATATGATAGCGATCTCTACTGTAGTTCTCTGGTTAGTTAGGTGGAGATGCTATCCTATTGCTTACACCTAATCTCGTCCTTTGATCTTGTTACTGTTACGGTGTGTATTTGAAACCTCCCAAATTATTTTGCCATTATTTTCTGATCCATTTGATAAAAGGTCACATTGTATTTTTTTGTATTGTAAATAAATACCTGAAATATAGACGTATTATCTGAAGTACACGTTTCCATTGGTGCTCTTGATGACCAGTTATAGCTGATTATTACTGTGAAGGTGTACAGATTGTTGGGCATAACGCCAGGTTGTCGGTGTTTGGCTGCCACAAGCCTATCTGGAGAGAAGTTGGCCCATCGCCTTTTGATGACCTCATTCTCCCCTTGAGAGGGTTGACAGCCCACCATAGGAGTGTTACATAAGGTTAATGCGTGTACTGTGTGTGCAGCTGTGCGGTGACTATGAGAAAAAACAAGAACATTTACATTATATGCAGCTGTCCTATTAACATTTTTACAAGTTTGGTGTACATGGTCTTTTTTCTTGTTAGTCCAGTGACATGTTAGTTATCAGTAACATGTTTGTTATCAGGAAGATATTTGTCTTTGTTTTTAAAGCATACAGTAACTATAATACCAGTTTGTGGTTTGTGAAAATACACATTGTCATTTGTAAATGCATTATATTTCTAATAGATCTCAAAATGAACTGTGGCGAACGCAAAATCTCTGGTCATGGCCTATGTACGTAAGCCCTGTCCGAGCCAGAACAGCCAATAGGGCAGATGCCCATCTCCTGCCTCTGTAGCGTGAGGCAGCTTGACGTACAAGTACACCCATGGACGGAACGCTAGTCTATCAAAGGGCTATACCATAAATCCATCTCCTTAATGCTGAGTGCCAAGCAGGGGCATCGGTCCCATTTTGTACGTCTTTGGTATGACTCGACAGGGGATTGAACCCCTAAACTTCCAATCTCAGAGCAAACACTAACAACAGTTGGCCAGTTATTGTCTTATATGATTGGGCAAAATGTTGATTTCCGCCTAAACAGGCATACCCAAATGTAATTATTTTATCATGAGATGGCCATAAACAACAACTGCAATGTTTATATCCCAGGACAAAATAGCTTGCAACAGTAAGCTAGCTAGCTAAATTGCCTTAAACGTTTAATGCTTTTCAACCTGTCCCCAAAGTAATATAATCGGTTCAGAGTTTGTTTTGATATTTCAACCTACGTGTTCTGATTGCTTCTGGTGTGGGTGAACAATATCAACGTCCGGTCTGGTCAGCATGTAAACATCCACTGAGCAGTTCAGAGACACCATTCAAATGTGTGCAGACTCGTTAGAACAAGTGATTTCATGAAGTGGGCCACCTACTGGTAGAGTTTGTTTTTTGGATCTATTTAAAAGTTGGTTTGAAAAAGAACTGCATTGCATTACAACACCAACCAGCCAGGCCATAATTTCTTTGTAGATTTACCTTCATGGATATATGTCTTTATTCTTAACTGGTACATGCATACATTTTCATATGGGTATGCCCAGACGGTGTAAGTCAATTGCTTTACCTACTGAGCCACACAGGACCGCATGGGACATGGATGACCCTGGTTTAACCCCCTGACTGAGACTGGTGTCAAACCAGAAAATTGGAATAACATCTTTATTCATGTTTTTTTTTCTTTGCAATTATCTTCCAGTACAACGAACAAAGCATTTTAATTGACAAGTACAGCGCTAATTTAGGCTACAGTTGGTGCAGACATTCTTTTGCAAGGAAAAAATGTAACTGTGACAAATGAAAACAGAATAACACATGTTCACTCTAGTTTACACATCCTTCGTTTTCCATTACGTGAACAAAGTCATTGATTTCCAAACATCTTTCCCTGGTCGGACCCTGGATATTGCACTCATCACTTGTGGGCCAGGATTCGATCCATGTCCGCTCACCCAATACGTACTCGAATCTAGACACAAAGACATAGCTCTTAGCAGGGTTTGCGGTCTAGTAGCGTGACAGAAATGTAGTTACAGTTAATGAAATAGCTAATTTATAGCTTTGACAACTTGATGTTAGATGAAAGTAGTCTATGGGTCAGGAGAAACTGTAATCCATGGTTCAGTTTTCTTTAAACAGCCACTACAAACTTTAGCCACTGCTCGCATAAAAAATAATTGAAATTGATGAGAGCATATAAACATTTTTTGTTTCTCCAAATCACCTGAAATAAGTTAAAATCAACTCCATATTCGGCTTGATGTTACTTAAAGGTGATTTGGTCATTCAAAAAAGAACATGCTCACATCCCCCACATCACTTCCATTGATTGTTAGCTAGCGGTGGCTAAAGTTAGTTGAAGTTTGTAATGGCTGTTTAACGAAAACAGAACCATGGATTACAGTTTTTCCTGGCCCATAGACTGCTTTACGGGTGAGGAACCATCTAACAGCAAGTAGTAAAATACTGAACTACTCCTTGAAAGTGGATGCTGCATGCCATTGTTTGTTTCATCTGATCTACACTTGAAGGGTTAATCAGGAATCTGATTCCAAAATCAGATTTAACATCAGGGTGTAACTTTCAAGCCCAATTTCAGGCTTGCCCAACCCCTTAAAAGAATGCATTCAAATGAGAAGTTGTGAATGGGGGGAATTGCTCACACTTACCAGTACACTGGCACACTGATAATAAAATTATGTGCATCACAAGCAAATACGGCTCTGAACAGTTAGCTCACAGAGAAATGTGGACTCACATTTATTGCGGGATTATGTTGGGAAGAAAAGTGCAATTATCACCTTGAAAATGAAGACTAGGGGTTCAATTCAATCCCGCATTGCAGTATTTACACAGTAGCTCTTTATAAAAACCTTCAACTACTACCAGGGCGACCCCTCTCACAGGTATATTTTCACAATTAGAAGTGTGTGGGCACAGGATAAATATTGTAAATACATTATTTTTTACTATTTTTCTACATTGTAGAATAATAGTGCAGACATCAACTATGAAATAACACATATGTAATCATGTAGTAACCAAAAAATGTTAAACAAATCAAAATATATTTTATATTTGAGATTCTTCCTTGTAGCCACCCTTTGGCTTAACGGTAGCTTTGCACACTCTTGTTATTCTCTCAACCAGCTTCATGAGGTAGTCACCTGGAATGCATTTCAATTAACAGGTGTGTCTTCCTAAAAGTACATTTATGGAATTTCTTTCCTTCTTAAGCCAGTCAGTTGTGTTGTGACAAGGTAGGGGGGTATACAGAAGGTAGCCCTATACCAAGTCCATTTTATGGCAAGAACAGCTCAAATAAGCAAAGAGAAATGACAGTCCATCATTACTTTAAGACATGAAGGTCAGCCAACCCTGAACATTTCAAGAACTTTTAAAGTTTCTTCAAGTGCTGTCCCAAAACCCATCAAGTACTATGATGAAACTGGCTCTCATGAGGACCGCCACAGCAATGGAAGACACAGAGTTACCTCTGCTGCAGAGGACAAGTTCATTAGACTTACCAGCCTCAGAAATTGCAGCCCAAATAAAACAGACATATCTCAACATCAACTGTTCAGACGAGATTGTGTGAATCAGGCCTTCATGGTCGAATTGCTGCAAAGAAACCACTACTAAAGGACACCAATAAGAAGAAGAGACTTGCTTGGGTCAAGAAACACAAGCAATGGACATTAGACTGGTGGAAATGTATCCTTTGGTCTGGAGTCCAAGTTTGAGATTTTTGGTTCCAACTTCATGTCTGTGAGACGCGGAGTGGGTGAACGGATGATCTCCGCATGTGTATTTCCTACCGTAAAGGATGGAGGAGGAAGTGTTATGGTGTGGGAGTGCTTTGCTGGTGACACTGTCACCATGGCCACCACAGCATTCTGCTGCGATACGCCATCCCATCTGGTTTGGGCATAGTGGGACTATCATTTGTTTTTCAACAGGACAATGACCCAACACACATCCAGGCTGTGTAAGGGCTATTTTACCAAGAAGGGGATTGATGGAGTTCTGCATCGGATGACCTGGCCTCCACATTCCCCCGACTTCAACCGCAGAGTGAAGGAAAATCAGCCAACAAGTGCTCAGCATATGTGGGAACTCCTTCAAGGCTGTTGGAAAAGCATTCCAGGTGAACAACGCGGTGTGGGGGCTGCTGAGTGGCGTAGCAGTCTAAGGCACTCATCTCAGTGAAACAAGCCACGTACAAGGTTGAATTAAGCCACGTACAAGGTTGTCCTGGAAGAAAACTTGCTTCCTTCTGCTCTGACAATGTTCCCCAACTCTGAGGATTGGTTTTTCCAGCAGGACAATGCTCTGTACCACACAACCAGGTCAATCAAAGTGTGGATGGAGGACCACCAGATCAAGTCCCTGTCATGGCCAACCCAATCTCATGACCTGAACCCCATTGAAAACCTCTGGATTGTGATCAAGAGGAAGATGGATGGTCACAACCATCAAACAAAGCCAAGCTGCTTGAATTTTTGTGCCAGGAGTGGCATAAATTCACCCATCATCAATGTGAAAGACTGGTGGAGAGAAATGTCAGTAGTTTATAGAATAAAACTAAAATGTTAATTTTACCCAAACACATACCTACAAATAGTAAAACCAGAGAAACTGATAATTTTACAGTGGTCTCTTTTATGTTTTTTCCAGAGCTGTATATGGATATCTGCCTTATGTGGAATTAGAACCAATAACGTATATAAACCCTGGATTTCTGATGCTATGTATTGGCCATTGAGAGGCTTTGAAGCCACCGGTCGGCCATATTGGCACTCCCAAGTAGGAGCAGTCCACCATAGGAATGAATGGAATTATATAGTATTTCAATTAAATGTTTCAAGGACAAAATTACATGTATTTAAGTATTTTTGTTGTAACATTAGTACTCCAAAACATACTTGAAGGAAAATGTTATTTATTTTTTTCATTTTTAAGTTTAGCTCACATAATATCATTTAAAAGTATGCATTAAGGTCTGTAATATAATACTGTACATGTCTCAAAAAGGAATGTAGACAGTAATAAATGTATTTCTATAGCTTCCTAAATATATATATTTTTTTACAAATGAGGAGTAGTACCAAGATGGCTGCGCGGTGGCTTCAATACAGTGCCCCTCTTATAGGCTACCTGCCAGGGTGGCAGGGTTAGAGCATTAGGGCCAATACCTGAAAGGTTGCTAGATCAAATCTCCAAGCTGACAAGGTAAAAATCTGTCGTTCTGCCCCTGAACAAGGCAGTTAACCCACTGTTCCTAGACCATTATTGTAAATAATAATTTGTTCATAACTGACTTGCCTAGTTAAATTAAAGGTTCAATTAAAAAAGTTATACATATTGATTAGAGCTCACAACCATTCAACTACAGTATGAGCCAACTGTTTTAGCAGACTGCACCACCAATCTGTCATTGGTTGGGGGACAAATACAAGTTGACATGACCACCATTGGCATCTATTTCTTCTTAGGATGTAGCTACAAATATAAATGTATAATCCTCATAGCTTACATGTTTTTTTTGTAACATACATAGATGTGTATGAAACGGTAAGCAAAAACTTTGAATTGTTGTTCAAATTGGGAAATGTGCCTTACTGCCTTTTGAATTTTGTGTAACTTCAGTAGTCTAGGCAAGGATGAATCGGGCAAAATATATTGGCACACTCCAATTACCAAGACCATTACCAAACAAGGCAGGCTTTCACCTGCTTTTATAGAAAGACTTGAGGTGGTACCACCCAGCACATCTAGAAGGGAGGGTATTTCATACTGAACCCCTCCCTTGAGGTGGTACCACCCAGCACATCTAGAAGGGAGGGTATTTCATACGGAACCCCTCCCTTGAGGTGGTACCACCCAGCACATCTAGAAGGGAGGGTATTTCATACGGAACCCCTCCCTTGAGGTGGTACCACCCAGCACATCTAGAAGGGAGGGTATTTCATACGGAACCCCTCCCTTGAGATGGTACCACCCAGCACATCTAGAAGGGAGGGTATTTCATACGGAACCCCTCCCTTGAGGTGGTACCACCCAGCACATCTAGAAGGGAGGGTATTTCATACGGAACCCCTCCCTTGAGGTGGTACCACCCAGCACATCTAGAAGGGAGGGTATTTCATACGGAATCCCTCCCTTGAGATGGTACCACCCAGCACATCTAGAAGGGAGGGTATTTCATACGGAACCCTCCTTGAGGTGGTACCACCCAGCACATCTAGAAGGGAGGGTATTTCATACGGAACCCCTCCCTTGAGGTGGTACCACCCAGCACATCTAGAAGGGAGGGTATTTCATACGGAACCCCTCCCTTGAGGTGGTACCACCCAGCACATCTAGAAGGGAGGGTATTTCATACGGAACCCCTCCCTTGAGATGGTACCACCCAGCACATCTAGAAGGGAGGGTATTTCATACGGAACCCCTCCCTTGAGGTGGTACCACCCAGCACATCTAGAAGGGAGGGTATGTCATACGGAACCCTTCCCTTGAGATGGCGTGGAGTCACTTTACATTACGATTCCAATGGTACTGCTAGGGGCGAAAAGAGCTAGATTTACCACTAAAATACCTAAATATATCACTTTTGCAATGAACAGTCCAAATGAAGACCAGAATAGACGTGTTTCACTATAACTGAGCCTAAAACATCTGGTTTTCGTAAAAATAAAAAATGTATCATGAAAGTTGCTCTTTGCAAAAATATGAGTCGTAGGCAGGATTTCTCTTCAAAACTCTTTTGAAACTAGCGTAATGATGAGACATTTCTTACCTGTCACCACTCTGGATAAGAGCTGCCCTGTCTCCCATGAGCAGGTAGCTCTGGCCTTCTTCCAGATCCAGTGCCTTTCTACAGGAGGGGTGGGCCAGGAACAAGCGCTTTTCCCCGTCCAACAGAAGGTCAGTGCCTAAAGAGAAATTGAACATTAACGTTGATCTCATTTCTAAAGAACTTGGTGTTCAACTTTCTGAAAAAAGAGTGGCTTGCAAAACAAAAACATTTGCATTTGTGTGTAAAACCCATATTGTATTTCTAGGGAATATTTGTGTCACTCCACGAATACATTGCCTTTTATGTACTTCAGACATTGTGTGTAAATGTTGATAACACTTGATTTACCATTTGGATCACAAATATCTATGCTTTAACTAAACCATGGTAATAATTCCAATAGGAATGTGTTTTTATTCAAGTAAGGGATTTGTTTTCTCTGAAAATCCCCATTTTTGGCATGTCCCACATCATGTCAACTTCTCAGGAAAATGTAATCCCACATAACCCCAAGATTTTCACAAGTTTTCACCATCATTGTGAAGCCCTATTTACTTTGTTGCTTTGGGAAAGTCATTTCTGAATATGTTTACTTATTTCATGTGATTAGGGATTCATTAACATATGTCCCTCAGTTTTAAGGTCAACCTGAAGTCTCGTTTTAATCTGGTAAAATTAAGATTTTTTCCAATTAAATATTGAACATTTAATAGTCAAATCAAAGTGTAAAAGCATTTTCAATTTTCCGTTGTTTAATGGTGGAAAACTGAGCACATTGAACATAAATCAACCCTGTTACCAATCGATAGGTAGGCTAGAAATATTTTTAAAAGATTGCATTCAATTGCCCCTCCCTGTTACACACTACAAGCTTCCATTTCCCCTGTCAGAAGGGAAGTTATGGTTGATTCAAGATGAAATTGTCAACACTGTTACGATCAACCCTGTCACTTTTATATTAATTCCTCTTAATTAAACCTCTTGAGATGGGGAAACACGTTTTTTATGAAGTTGAACAGAATGTGAAAATTAGGTGAAAAATTCAAAATATTTATTTTTGACGAATTACACTACCCAATAGCCACTCAATTTGTGGAATGACACATTTGTGTTAAAGTGAGAGGAGCATTTGAAAATGTTAACAAAATATCAACTGTCACTGTTGATACACATAGTCATCCTCAAAATAATCCAGCAGTGAATGATTATCGTTTGGAAACTCCGGACTAAACATTAAGGACTTATCCTACCTTCTTTGATAATCCTTTTTATTTCCATTAGGTATGTATCGGTGTAGGACTCCAGTGTTGCGTTAACCAAGGAGGCTTTGAAAACTGTGAAAAAAAGACAGTCCTATGAATAAGTAAACATAAACTCAGAAAAAAATAAACGTCCTCACTGTCAACTGCGTTTCTTTTCAGCAAATTTAACATGTGTAAATATTTTTATGAACATAACAAGATTCAACAACTGAGACATAAACTGAACAAGTTCCACAGATATGTGACTAACAGAAATAGAATAATGTGTCCCTGAACAAAGGGGGGTCAAAATCAAAAGTAACAGTCAGTATCTGGTGGGCCACCAGTTGCATTAAGTACTGCAGTGCATCTCCACCTCATGGACTGCACCAGATTTGCCAGTTCTTGCTGTGAGATGTTACCCTACTCTTCCACCAAGGCACCTACAAGTTGCTGGACATTTCTGGGGGGAATGGCCCTAGCCCTCACCCTCTAAGCCAACAGGTCCCAGACGTGCTCAATGGGATTAAGAGCCTGGCTCTTCGCTGGCCATGGCAGAACACTGACATTCCTATCTTGCAGGAAATCATGCACAGAACGAGTAGGATGGCTGGTGGCATTGTCATGCTGGAGGCTCATGTCAGGATGAGCCTGCAGGAAGGGTACCACATGAGGGAGGAGGATGTCTTCCCTGTAACGCACAGCGTTGAGATTGCCTGCAATGACAACAAGCTCATTCCGATGATGCTGTGACACACCACCCCAGACCATGACGGACCCTCCATCTCGATAAACGCAAATCCGACCATCACCAGTGGTGAGACAAAACCACGACTCATCAGTGAAGAGCACTTTTTGCCAGTCCTGACTGGTCCAGCGACGATGGATTTGTGCCCATAGGTGAAGTTGTTGTCAGTTGTTGTCAGTTGTTGTCATGTCTGCCTTACAACAGGCCTACAAGCCCTCAGTCCAGCCTCTATCTGCCTATTGCGGACAGTCTGAGCACTGATGGAGGGATTGTGCATTCCTGGTGTAACTTGGGCAGTTGTTGTCGCCATCCTGTACTTGTCCTGCAGGTGTGATGTTCGGATGTACCGATCCTGTGCAGGTGTTGCTACATGTGGTCTGCCACTGCGAGGACGATCAGCTGTCCGACCTGTCTCCCTGTAGCACTGTCTTAGGCGTCTCACAGTACAGACATTGCAATTTATTTCCCTGGCCACATCTGCAGTCCTCATGCCTCCTTGTAGCATGCCTAAGGCACGTTCACACAGATGAGCAGAGACCCTGGGCATCTTTCTTTTGGTGTTTTTCAGAGTCAGTAGAAAGGCCTCTTTAGTGTCGTAAGTTTTCGTAACTGTGACCTTAATTGCCTACTGTCTGTAAGCTGTTAGTGTCTTAATGACTGTTCCAAAGGTGCATGTTCATTAATTGTTTATGGTCCATTGAACAAGCATGAGAAACAGTGTTTAAACCCTTTACAATGAAGACCTGTGAAGTTATTTGGATTTTTACGAATTATCTTTGAAAAACAGGGTCCTGAAAAAGGGCCGTTTCTTTTTTTGCTGAGTTTATAATTTTGTTCACTTTAATTAGACAATTGTGTCCAATAGGGAGAAAATACAAATATTCCATTGCAAAGCACTTTGCATCATTGTGCCATACTACTGAACACAATTGTCTGTCTCAAAAGACTAGAGACTTACCATAATCCATTCCAGCTTCGCAGGCTTTGTCCAACAATTTCACTTTACTCTTGTCTCCATGTTTCTTCTGGAAGCTACAGCTCTCTATGAAAGAAAGGTCATGTGTGAGAATGAACATGTCAAAGTAACCAGCCAATCTATATAGTGAAGACAGTATTACTTTGCCATTCAGTATATTAACATTAAGCTGAAATTCAGAACCTGTTTGGTGCAAACATTCCACTCCTTGTACTCTGGAGTGGAATGATGGCAGAAACAGACTGTTACCCAGGCTACATTAACGTATTATTGTACCGGCAAAATGATCATTCCATGTGAAAATGGAACATGATATTTTGGACTTTCCTGAGCATTGAATGGATGATGGTAAAAGGATCAGAGTAGGGTAAGCTGATCCTATAACTGCAACTACTTTTTTGGCAGCTATTTGGCCACCGAGGCATGGTACCTTCAGCACAACGGCACACATCTTCCTTACAAAGCCTGTTCAGGGTTCCGTCCTTCTTATTTGGGTGGTAGAACTTCACACAGCGGTTTTCTAAAATGACAAAAGTCCCTATTCAAGACAATTTCCGTCCGTGCGTTGGCATTTCTAGTGAATGCATTGTAGTCTATGAGGCACATGTGAGTGTCTGTGCTTACATCAGACCTGGGTTCTAATAGTATATGTTTTCTTTCAAATACTTTGAGTGTTTGACTGAGCCTGCCTGGAATGCCAAATGGGCAGGTTTTATACTTTTGGATCTATTCCATTTGTTCCATTCCACCAGACAAGCTGAATCAAGAACAGGTTAAGTATTTGAAAGAAATGTGAATTCTATTTAAACCAGGTCTGGTTCATATCCCCTCTAAAAAGAATGCATACCTTGAGCATAGTATTCATAAACGGTGACTCCGACGGGTTGAAGCAGACCTACATCTTGTACCTTGTGTATTCTGAACGCCACCTTGTCTGCTAGTTTATTAGAAACCTTAAAGGATACCGGAGACATAGTGAACGTTGAATAATACAATTAAGTCACGCCATTGTATACATGTCACAAGAGAAGAAGAAAGCCATTTCAATACCAGCGTGGCATGTCACAAACAGATACCTGGACAAGATAGATGATGAGGGAGCCCCTCTCTGACAACTTTTTGTCCATTTCAAACCTCTGAATGTACCTTTCCGTCCCGGTTGACAACTGCAAGCAGAAACACAAGAGTGAACTTTGAACCATTAATGTTTATGGTATTATCCACACAATTTGTTTTTCGCAAAATGAAGAAAAACTGTGTACTTAAGGCAATGCTGTGTGTTCATGCAGCCTGAAGGTTTAAGAGTATTGCCATAACTACATCAGAGCGGCATTTAAGCAGTTGTAATGGGTTGAACAATTTGACACTAGAAAAAGAGACATTCTTTTGATATTTTTTAAACCAAAAGTTAAACTGTCTAATTAATGTCGCATGTATCTCCTTTCAAGCTGTATCTGTAGTTCTACTATAAATCCAATAGATGGCGCTGTTACTCTGTGGCGGTAGTAGTGATGGAAGAAGTTCTGGCTGAGATTCTTCAGAATAAAGAATGCACCAGAACTGCGAACACAGTAACTTTTGTGTCCAGTTATTGTCTATAACAGGTATGTAAAATTATGTATGTAAAAATAACATGTTTATAATATCCTCAGTATCAATTCCGCCAAAGGTGTAATCACGTGTGAGGCCCAGTGCAGTCACAATTCTGTTTTGCCTGTGTTTTTGTATTCTATTCTATCTACCAACAGCTGATGAAACTAACATTGTAAACGTGTGACATAAATTGATCTGTGTTATTCCTGATTGTTGCTGGTTGAAACAGGACCTTGTAATCAGGTTTTGCATGACCTCTCAGCCAACAATAACAGCTAGTTTTCAGGATACATATCCCTTCTATTCGGCCCCTCACTCAGACCACTCTCAGACAGTCCTAGCAAAATTATTTCTCTGGAATTTATGTTGTTGCTAAAATGGAAGCACTTTTTCTTATTTTTGCCTATTTTAATGGAAAACTAAAAGAGTAAGGTACTTAACTGCTAACAAGGGACTTTAGTGCAGACAGTATGGTTGCAGAAGACTATAGACACAATTTAATGGTTTAAATAATCTGGTGACACTGAATGTAATGTGTAACAGTTTTATGCATTTTGTCCATATTCTGCCACACTCAGTTGGTTCTATCTGTATCAGAGGAGGCTGGTGGGAGGAGCTATAGGAGGACTGGTTCATTGTAATGGCTGGAATGGAATAATTGGAACGGAGACAAACATGTGGTTTCCATATGTTTGATGTGTTTGACTCCGTTCCATTGATTCCATTCCAGCCATTACAATGAGCCCATCCTAGTATAGCTCCTCCCACCAGCCTCCTCTCATCTGTATGTATAGCTAGCTACATGTTTATATTGTGTGAAATGGAAATATGTAGGACCATACTTGAGAACATTCAGAAAAGTTTCAATTCAAGGTTAAGTTTAAGCACCAGCCAATTAAAATTGTTGACTTAGTGTCACATGATAGAACGCTACATTGTAGCTGGTCCCATCAGTTAACCTGGCATACGTTTGCCCTATGCTAACCTCACCAGGTGAGCTAATCATCCAAAAAGTTGGTGCTCGTTTTAGTAACTGATTAGATTTTGCCGTTTGACTGCTGTTAAGGAAAAGTGTTCTATCACGTCCAACTACATCGCCAATTTGAATGGCCTAATATGGAATTTTAACCGGATATAATCATGTTCACATAGTGAGGTTAGCATAGGGCTAAATTTGCCAGGTTAAAGGAAACAGGAAACAGCTTAAATGTAGCCTTTGATCAAGTGCAACTACGTTAATTAGGGATAGGCGTTCCATCAACGGGACAATTGTAAATCATGTAGCGCCGTGTGTCATGATCTCAGATTTGAGAGAAACAACAAATATCGGAACATATTCAGTCTTATATCGACTGAAAGCTTAAATTCTTGTTAATATAACTGCACTGTCCAATTTACAGTAGCTATTACTGTGAAAAAATGCCATGCTATTGTTTGAGGAGAGCTCAAAACAACAAACACTTTTTTTCACCACGACAGGTTTGATAAAATCACCTCTGACGGTGAAATGTCTACTTACATTCTGAAATCTTGCTCTGATTTATCATCATAAGGGTCCCCAGAGATAACATGAAGTTTCGTCAGATAAAAGCCTTTTTCACATCCTAAAAAGGTCCATATAGCATGCACAATCGATTTTGTATTTCCACTCATTCGATTTGCAAAGAAAGGAATCTGTGAAAATCTAACCCTAAACGTTTTTTCAGCCAGTCAAATTATGTTCGTATTTATTCCTTAGAGATCCTAGAATGTAACCAGACTTCATTATATCATTAGGAGTGTAGTATATCCTCTAGGACACGAAATTTGGTCAGAGAGCGACACCTTCATGGCGTGCCGATGACACGGGCGGTCTTCACTTGATTGACTGTAACTTTGTCAAAAGCACCAATCGGGGTCAAGCAAAGCTATCTAGATAGCCAATGAGCTGGGAACCCCCGTATCTGTTGCACAATTTTGCTGCTAACCTTGTGCGACAGCAAACCTTTTCCTTTTGGACAAAAATTGCAAAAATATTGAGAGATATGAAGTTATGAAAACTGGGTGTTTTGCAAATGTTGAACTTACAATATGGCTACTAATACTGGAAAAGCTAAATCAAAGTCCAAGTATACAGATTTAACAATATTCTTGCAGAAAAATGTAAATGTGTCCTTCACGATTTGCCCAAATGTACCTGGGTTACTTCACACTAAATGTCATGTAGCTTGCTCATACTTCAAGTATCGGTCTGAAACTTTGCACATACACTGCTGCCCTCTTGTGGACACCATCAGAATTACAACCAGAGTTATGTCTAGATTTGGGACCTCTGTTGCATTTCAAAGATGGTGGTAGAAAAAAAACTTCTACCAGATCTATTGTGTTATTTTCTCCTACATTCAATTCACATTTCCACAAACTTCAGTGTTTCCTTTCAAATGGTATGAAGAATATGCATATCCTTGCTTCAGGGCCTGAGCGACAGGCAGTTAGATTTGTGGATGTCATTTTAGGCAAAAATTGAAAAAAAGGGGGCTATCCCTAAGAATTAACGATTTAATTGGCTGATGCTTAATTTTAAACTAAAAAAAAAAAAAAAAACGTTTGCAAGTATAGACCTAAATAATTTTACAGGGAAATATCACAATTAGGCCAATGAAAGACTATTAAGGATAAGAGTACATACAGATCTGCTATCTTAATTTGACCATGTTTCTCACAGCAGGAAGATAGTACTGCAGCAACAAGAAATTTGAATTATCATGTGGATTATAACTACTGAACATTTGTTGTGGGGTTTGATACATTTTTCTTTAGGGCAAATCAAGTCTGACATGTGGAATCTTTAGAAGCCTTTTTCAACCTCAAAAACAGTACAATTTGCATTTCTCTGCAACAATGGAGTGATCAAATTAAGATGGCATATCTGCAAGCTGTTTTCCTATGTGAAACAGAAATTGTCCAGCCAAAAGGAGCACTGTGATCCCTCTCTGACATCCAATGAATCCAGAATACCTGGAGTCGAATCTATCTGCAAGAAGCACAGTCGATACTAATGACCCAGTACCTGACCATACGTTTTCTGGATCCATGCCCGGGCAACAGTACTTCTAGGTCTCAGAAAGGCAGTAGCGATGCACCATAAGCCATCTGCTACATCAACATTTGTTAACTCACCTGTTTCAGATCCTCAACGTCAACTACAAAGCCAGTCAGCAAGCTGATGTCTAAAATGGTCATGGTGGCATTTCTGTCAGATTTAAACCTTGGGAGAGAACAGGAGTGTCCTTAAGAAAGACTTCCTTTTCCTCACTGGATAAGAATACAATCTAACAATAATATTGGCCTAAGACAAAGTATGATGGTGATTATAGTATTGCCCGAGTAATCAGGTTTTTCGTTTACTTACAACACGTCAATGTGGAGCATATATGTCTCTTGGGCTCCGTTGAGTGCAACTTTAAAGACAAGAAATGTCATTTTGAAGGTAGATTTAGCAATACGACATCATCGTACACAGTGGGGCCACTTCAGTCATGCAGATATCAACAACCACCAAACTAGTATCTCTAGTAGCTCTTTTCCACATTTCAATGAATTAAACAAAACAAACAAAACGTCAGTTATCACTGTTGAGTGGCAACAAGTTCAAATACAATAGCCACGACAAGTAGCCTACCTTTAGCCTGCTTTATTAGTTCCACATCAAGCACAAAGTTTTTGCAGTCTTGGTTCTTCTCTATGGGCATGGCATAGTATATGGTTTTAACCTTGACATGGATAGGCAAGGAGAGGGTTGGTGTTACTTGGTTATCCCCGGGTACAAATTTTATCTTTATGTTATCAATCAAATGTCTTCACACACTAATTAGGCTAATTTAAATCCAGTGCAATTTAACTCCCCCCCCTTCCTTCTTACCAATAATTCCACAAGACCAGTTCCTGTGGCAGTTACTGTGAAGTTATCATGCAGCTGGACCTATACAGAATACAAACTTTCATTTAAGACTAACAGACAATATAGATTTCCTCCGTCTCTCACTAATATCAACTATTCTCTTAATTCACTTTCTCTAACATACATTTCTCCTTCCCCCCTCTGTGATGCAGGTTGCCTTGTTCCTTTCCTCAGGGAACCATGTTCACACCACAACATTCTGACTGAGAAATGTGATTCGAGTGACTCAAAAGTTTGTCTCGACTGTGTTCTAGGCTCATGGACAATAGGTTTGCACTTCTCACGTGTTACAAAGAGACTTATGTGTGCATACGTCCTTACCTTGTCGGTGCGTGTGAGTAAGGCGGTACTCTTGCTAAATGACCACTTGACGACATCAGATCTCCCTGAGATATTAATGTTCACATTCAGATCAATGTCTTTTACTTTTCCTGCTTTCGCCATGTACTCTGCCACAGCCTGGAACACCATGATAGTGGACTGTTTTGGAAGAAACAGAAGGAGGGGGTTGAATGTGTACCAAGCCTGTATACAGTTGGGTCCGGAATTAATGACACCCTTGATAAAGACTAGCAATAATGATGTATAAAATAAATCATTCAAATAATGAGCTATATTGTATCCTGCAAAAAAATCCCAGTCATGTAAAATCGATAGATTAAGGCCTAAATGAATTTATTTCAATTGACTGATTTCCTTCTGTGAACTGTAACTCAGTAAAATCCTTTAAATTGTTGCATGTTGCATTTATATTTTTCGTGGAGTCTAATAGAATTGCTCAGAGAAAGATATATATATTTTTTTACAAGTAGTACTTTATTTTCTGAAAAGGTAGGGGTCAAAATTATTGACACCCCTAAAGATTCATATAAATAAAGTTTAGTATTTGGTCCCATATTCCTAGTACACTACAACCTTGTTGGAACCATGTTCAGTTAGTTTTGGTTGTGTTTCAGATTCTTTTGTGCCTAATTGAAATGAATGGTAAATTGTATTGTGTTATTTTGGAGTCACTTTTATTGTAAATAATAATAGAATATGTTTCTAAACACTTCTACATTAATTGGGATGCTACCGTGATTACGGATAATCCTGGATGAATCATATGAATGACGATGAGTGAGAAAGTTACAAAGGGTCGAAGATCATACCCTCAAGACATGCTAACCTCCCGTTTGGACCCTTACCTTTTTGAGAAAAAAATGTATACTTAAACAAAATCTCTTTCTCTGAGCAATTGTATTAGTATAAAATAACGTAATTTCCAAAACATTTTGAGAATACAATATTACTCAGTATTTGAATTATTTATTTTACAGTCATTATTGCTCAGCTTTACCAAAGGTGTCCATCATTTTGGACCTCACTGTATGTGGCTCTTGAGTGTTGTTTGTTGTATCCTAAATGCAGATTTCTATAACATGATGCATCCCCACAAGGCATATTTCCTTATATTGAATTATAATGTTGCATGACCCCGAAGCAGCCTGTTTCAAACGATGTATGGACATTAGCCCGTCTTAGCCAAGGTTAACCAGCCTGTTTGCCCTTGTTGGATGCTTGATGTTACATGGGTCTGGCTGTACCTGAGTGGATGAGTCACCTCCTCTTTGAAAACCCTGGCTTTTGAGCCACCTAACGATGGGACCAGCTTCCTGGAATTCACCGGCCTTCACCAGGGCCAAGAGGGCGTAAGCTGTGGCCTCCAGAGTGAGAAGGTGGTTCTCTGAAACAGGCCAGTGGGTCCGGTCTGTGGGGGAAACACAAACATTATTTATTATTAACAAAACCAAACTGTACAAAAACATCTGCTACACTGGCAAAATGTAGCTTTTTGATGCAGAGAGTATCGGTCTATAAAAGTAAAAAATGGGTTAGGCTACATAATACTGTCCATAGGGTTCAATTACTCAATATTTCCTACTATAAAGGAGGATTTATACTCTCACCTCTAGATGAGTGTTTGAATAGGATAAACGGGTTGAGCTTGCCCTCGTTAGCCAGGGCGTATGAGGTCATAGCCACTGAATAAGGGTTGGTCAGGTGTTGATACCGAAATTCTAGGTATTGCTTCGCCTTTTTAATGCTCTCTGGCAGGTTCTGGAGGGAGAGGAAGAGAGGCAATTGCTAACTTCTTTAAGTATCCTAAAAGGCATTCAAAAACTACTCAATGCCTTTGTTATTTGAATATGCATGGCCATAGAAAACATGGGTATGAGAGAAGTAATAGGAGGACATGAGAATGTGTAAATTCCACTTACACTGATACCATCTGACTTTATGCAAATTGTGCGTGCTTCCTGCATGGTTATGAGCACAAATGCTGTCAAGGTGTCATCCACGTCTTTCCCCAGTACATCTCCCTGTAGATTGGCACAGACAGAAATAACCATATCTACGTTGGTATCTGGGTTTTTTGTTTAATATTTTACGTTCTCAATATTTTACAGACTCAAAAACTCAAGATACAACTTAGAAATACACTGAACAAAAATATAAAGGCAACATGTAAAGTGTTGGTCCCATGTTTCATGAGCTGAAATAAAAGATCCCTGAAATGTTGCATTATTTTTCTGAAATTTTGTGCGCAAATTTTGCATTCTTGTTAGTGAGCATTTCTCCTTCGCCAAGATAATCCACCTGACAGGTGTGGCATATCAAGAAGCTGATTAAACAGCATGATCCTTACACAGGTGCACCTTGTGATGGGGACAATATAAGTCCACTAAAATGTTCCGTTTTGTCACACAACACAATGCCACAGATCTTTTTTTGAGTGAGCATGCAATTGGCATGCTGACTGCAGGAATGTCCATCGGAGAATTGAATGTTAATTTCTCTACCATAAGCTGCCTCCAACTTTGCTTTAGAGAATTTATCAGCACATCCAACAGGCCTCACAACCGCAGACCACGTATATTGCGTCATATGGGCGAGCGGTTTGCTGATGTCAACATTGTGAACAGAGTGCCCCATGGTGGTTATGGTATGGGCAGGCATAAGCTATGGACAACGAACACAATTGCATTTTATCAATGGAAATTTAAATGCACAGAGATACCGTGACGAAATCCTGAGGCCCATTGTCGTGCCCTTCATCCGCCGCCATCACCTTATGTTTCAGCATGATAAAGCACGGCCCCATGGTGCAAGATTCTGTACACAATTCCTGAAAGCTGAAAATGTCCCAGTTCTTCCATGGCCTGTATACCAGAAATGTCACTCATTGAGCATGTTTGGAATGCTCTGGGTCGACGTGTATGGCAGCGTGTTCCAGTTCCCGCCAATATCCAGCAACTTCACACAGCCATTGAAGAGGAGTGGGACAATATTCCACAGGCCACAATCAACAGCCTGATCAACTCTTTGTGAAGGAGATGTGTCACGGTGAGGAAAAGAGTGGTCACACCAGATACTGACTGGTTTTCTGATCCACACCCTTAACTTTTATTTTAAGTTATCTGTGACCAGATGCAGACGCATATCTGCATTCCTAGTCATGTCAAATCCATAGATTAGGGCCTGATTTATTTATTTCAATTGACTGATTCCTTATATGAAACCTAACTCAGTAAAATCTTTTAAATTCTTGCATTTGTGTTTATATTTTGTTCAGTATTTCTTTTATAATTCTTGTTACATTTACATGGATACTCTGAACACAAGAGATCATTCCTGTAAGGCAAATGGTAATGAAAATATTGTCACGGGTAGGAGTGCGATGTATTAGTCTTAGATAAATCAGTTTTGCAAAATAATATGATTAATACAATTAAATAAATTAAATATGAAATAGTTTAATAAATGTATTTAATAACATTTCTGCCAGAAACACAAACAGTACCATCATGGTGGGATGTAGGAGTTTGCCAGTTTCCTCGAAAATGCCATTGGGTCGCTGTCTTTTCATGACAAGCCACTTGACTGCACTGCACAGGACATCTTCCGAAATAACGATTAAAGGGTTTGCCATGGCAAATACCTTAGCAACATAAGCTGTCAACCTAGATGGAAGAATGAGATGTAGGTACAGTTAGGTATAATTTACCCTGCCATGAATGAAATGTCAACTTGTACAGTGCCTTCAGAAAGTATTCACACCCCTTGACTTTTCCCATGGGGGGGGGGGGTCACTTGTCTACACACAATACCCCATAATGTAAACGTGAAATTATGTTTTACTTTTTTACATTTGTAAACATTTGTAACTCTCCAGAGTCCCTAGTCCTCACTTGTGGACTCTCCTCTTCAGCTCACCCCACAGGTTTTCAATGGGGTTTAGGTCAGGGGACTGGGATGGCCATTGCAAAAGCTTAATTCTATGGTCAGTGAACCATTTTTGTGTGGATTTGGAGGTATGCTTTGGATCGTTGTCCTGCTGGTAGATCCAACGACGACCAAGTTTTAGACTCCTGGCAGAGGCAGACAGTTTTGGGATTAAACTCTCCTGGTACATGATGGAGTCCATGATGCCATGTCTCCTAACAAGGTTCGCAGGGCCTCTGGAAGTCAAACAGTCTCACAACAGCACAGATCCACCACTATACATCACAGTGCGGATTAGGTTCTTTTCTGCATGACCGTGACTCTTTTTACACCAAACCCAGCTCTGGTGTTTGTTGCCAAAAAGCTCTACTTTACTCTCATTTAACCATAGAGCCTGGTTCCAATCAAAACTGGTTCCAATGACATTTAGCAAACTCCAGGTGCTTAAATGTGTGGTTTGGTGACAGCAGGGGCGTTCTTCTGGCAACTCTTACAAATAATTTGTTGGCATGAAGGTGGCGTCTAATTGTAGTTTTGGAGACTTGGTGACCCCAAGATGAAACCAACTTCTACAATTCTCCAACTGTGATCTTTGGAGATTGTTGTGCCACTTGAACTATCTTTCTCACTGTACGTGGGGGCAAAATACACTTGCGTCCTCTTCCAGGCAGGTTCATCACAGATCCAGTTGTTTTACATTTCTTAATTAATGCTCTAATAGTGGAGATGGGTATTTTCAGGCATTTAGCTATCTATTTTATAGCTTCTTATGGCTGCAGGGGCAGTATTGAGTAGCTTGGATGAAAGGTGCCCAGAGTAAACGGCCTGCTCCTCAGTCCCAGTTGCTAATATATGCATATTTATTATTAGTATTGGATAGAAAACACTCTGAAGTTTCTAAAACTGTTTGAATGATGTCTGTGAGTATAACAGAACTCATATGGCAGGCAAAAACCTGAGAAGAAATCCAAACAGGAAGTGAGAAATGTGAGGTTGGTCGATTTTCAACCCAGCCCCTATTGAATTCACAGTGGGATATGGATGAAGTTGCACTTCCTTGGGATTCCAGTAGATGTCAACCGTCTTTAGAAACTTGAAGGAGGCTTCTACTGTGTTGTGGGGCTGAATGGGAGCTGAATGAGTCAGGTTACTGGCAGAGAGCCATTTCCTGGTCATGCGCATTTCACATGATATAGCGACCTGCGTTCCATGGCTTCTCTACACACAAAGGAATTCTCCGGTTGGAACATTATTGAAGATTTATGATAAAAACATCCTTAAGATTGATTCTATACTTAGTTTGACATGTTTCTAAGACCTGTAATATAACTTTTTGAAGTTTTTGTCCGAAGTTATGCTGGACCTGCACGAGCGTTTGGATTTGTATACCTAACAAAAGTAGCTACTAACAAAAGTAGCTACTTGGAAATAAATAATGGACATTATCGAACAAATCAAGCATTTATTGTGGAACTAGGATTCCTGGGAGTGCATTCTGATGAAGATCATCAAAGGTAAGGGAATATTTATAATGTTATTTCTGGTTTCTGTTGATTCCCACATTACGGATAATTGTATTTATTTTCTGAGCGCCGTCTCAGATTATTGCATGGTTTGCTTTTTCCATAAAGTATTTTTGAAATCTGACACAGCGGTTGCATTAAGGAAAGGTATATCTATAAATCTATGTGTATAACTTGTATTTGCATCTACATTTATGATGAGTATTTCTGTTGAATTGATGTTGATGTTTTTGGAACTAGTGAATGTAACGCGCCAATGTAGAATCAGATTTTTTTATATAAATATGAACTTTATCAAACAAAACATACATGTATTGTGTAACATGAAGTCCTATGAGTGTCATCTGATGAAGATCATCAAAGGTTAGTGATTCATTTAATCGCTATTTCTGATTTTTGTGAGCCCTCTCCTTGGCTGGAAAATGGCTTTGGTTTTCCGTGACTAGGTGCTGACCTAACATAATCGTTTGGAGTGCTTTCGCCGTAAAGCCTATTTGAAGTCGGTCACTGTGGCTGTATTTACAAGAAGTTTATCTTTAAAATGGTGCGATATACTTGTATGTTTGAGGAATTTTAATTATGGGATTTATGTTGTTTTTAATTTGGCGCCCGGCAATTTCACTGGCTGTTGGCGAGTGTCCCACATATCCCAGAGAAGTTTTAGGAGTTCCCAAAGACTCAGACTAACTTCATGTTCATAAGAATTTCTAGGGCTGCCAATAATGGTGACACGCATGTTTTTGAATAAAATAATAATTTCTTGATGACATTTTCTTTCCTTTGAACAATTTTAGAGGTTTAAAAATTTGAGGTTATAGACATGATATTTAGAGTATAAAATCAATCTGATGAACAAACACGACATTTTTTCACATCCTTTTTTGTTCATATTTACGTAGGGTGCCAATAATTCAGGGGGGTACTGTACTATTCAGTTAAAGAAGCAAATGATTTGTTATTTGACGTGTATCTTTTTGACACGCAAAGACCCAAATTGGTTTACATACAGTGGATGCAAGGACCGACCATTCATGAGATCAAAAACTGTAAACATTTTTACAAACATTTTAGTAAAAATTTGCTTATATTTTGGGTTCTAATGGGGTAAAACAGCTGTTAAATTCTTGAAGAATCATTGGCAATGTCATTCGTTTAGTTTAAAAAATGGACGCACCAATCGCAGATTGTTGCTTTAACATACAGTAGACCTCAGCCTATATGTTGTACAACTAAAGTTGTGTCCCTGGTATTGAGAGGAAGTGGGTGAAGGTGTAGCTCACCAGGTACCACTAGGCTCCTTATCAAAGGCAGCATATGATCCATCTTTTTTCCGGTAGGCCAGTTCTTGCTCATAACCTTGATAATAACAAAAGAAAACCATGAACCATGAAGATAATCAAAGCGGATTGGTTTTGTGCTGATAAGAAATAACTTGTATTGATAACACCACAGGTAGTGTGGTGAGTTTCCCAAAGCCTTTGTAGCTAACATGTTATGTTATTTCACTCCACAACTCAGTCACAAAGCAGAGTAACAATGATAAAAATCTATGTTTATGCTTCTGTGCGTTTACAAACAAATGTCAACAAATGAAGCTATTTTCTTTTGTACGAGTAGCGTTCAGTCTGGGTTGTCAATAGTTGTGTCGTGGAAGTAAACACACTTATTTTGAAAATATAGGGAGAGTTACTCATCCCGAACGACGATCAGCATTTACCCACCTATTTTAATGTACCCCTACATCACTGATTGTCGAAAGATAAAGTACCAAATTCGCTACAAAGGCTAGGAAACCCACGCCTGATCTGTTCAAGCAGAAAAAGAAAAATGTCAAAAAAATCGAACTATTGCTTTTTGTGTGGTTGTTAACCAAATCAAATGTGAGAAACAAAAACATTAATTGTTAAAACTGCACTGTAACATTAGGCCTATAGCATAATTATAATGTGTTTACTTCCAATCAATGCCATTCTCTCTGGGAGGTGTGCAACTGTAAATGCAAAACTAAAATGTGGAATTCATAACTTTCTCACCTCTTTGAATGTAGTTGACTGCTTGATTTCTGCGTTCTAATCCCACCTTATCCCACTGTTTGGTCGTGTCCAGGTAATGTGTGGCGATGAGAGGTAAAGTCATGCCTATCATGTTCTGCTCCCCACAGCCACCTGGTTGTCTAAGGAGGTCGCCCAGGGGTGAACCACTGATGGCTGCCTCTATCGTTCTGGCCAACTGCTCACCTGAAAAGATGCAGATAGTAAAACATATATAAATGCAGACGTTAAAACATTATAAATGCACACAATTAAACCTAATAATAACTGGAATATGACTTAGTCAATGGTCAGTGACAACATGACAAAGACAGTTTCTTTTTATTTATTTCTTTTAACCTTTTTTTTTAACTTAACCTATAAAGAATACCATGGGTCTAATAGACTTGCTACTCAGTGGTCCTCTAGCTTTGTGAACCAATACGACGTTAGTGAGCCTAGGGCAACTAGCTTATTCAACTAATGTTGTTAACACGTATTCGTAGTACATTTCTAAATGGTCCATGTGTGTCAGATCATTCCGTCTCACCTGTCACACTTATGTGTGTTCTGGCAGGTGTATTTGGAACCTGGTTAGCCAGTGCACCACTCCTAACACGCACAGTATCCGCCCCCCCTTTTAACCGGAGAAAGACAGAGACAGAGAGAGAGACATCGACAAAGACAGAGAGAGCAAATAATGTAAACAGTTGTTATGAGTTTTTCCATTCAATCTCACCTACATACAATTTGACTTGCATATTAATTAAGAGAGGAAAATGTATATTATCAACCATCATGATACTCATCAGTGCAACGAATGGTAATACTGTCACTGGAACTATAGATTCTCTACATCTGTATATGCTACCATACACTCACCGTGTTTGGTGGGATCCAGTTCCACTTTCTTCACTTGAAGCCTTGTTAGCACCCCTTCGGGCTGTCATTGTTAGAATGAAAACACGTTAATTTGCTCATTTACTTATTAATCAACTCAGCATATATGTTTTTTGCTTGAATTACAACAATTCACCTGGTGGCCTCGGTTTTCCAAATAGGGACGATAAAGTATTTACTTTAACAGCAAATAGGCCTACTTCTTATGGGAATGATCTGGAATCACAGTAAAATAGCTGGGCTTTCCAGTTACCAAAGATTCAAGATTCAACATCCGCCACAAAGTTCAAGAACTGCCACATTACTTTCGTATCAAAAATGAGGACAATGGTCTCATGGACCATCGGATCTTAGTACAAGAAGTCCCATTAGGTGTATTTTTAAAGGAGAGCTCACTGTATTTGCTAACAGGTTTTGAGGCAACAGTACAATACCAGACGAGCCAAAAGTCAACCTCTTCCAAAAGCACCTCACACCAGCTGAAATCTTCTTAATCAAGATTCATATTTTGTTCCAAAACACCTATTATTGACTTTAACATTTCTATTGACCAGAAAATGTTCAGCACTACCAGATTGTGTTTTTTCCCCCCCACAAGTGATACCCACTCCACCTGTCTTGAAGAGATTCAATTCAAACCCATGAATACCTTGTGGAAGACGAGGTAAAGTCTGGTGGGAGCAGAATAAACAAAACAAAAAACAAAAATCTGTCCCTGAACAAACTACAGGCAGATTCTACACTCAATATTTTCATCAAGTGGACCACTGCGGGCGACAGTGATTATGGATACTGGCAATTATATTGTTGAATACAAAAGACAATTGTCAGACTTCAATTTATACAGGCCATTGTCCTCCGACCCAACCCCAACCTGCAACAAACTGAACAAGGAGACATCGGTGTGCCTCTCGAGTGGCGGAGCGGTCAAAGCCACTGCAGCGCAGTGCCGAGGAGCGTCTACAGTCTGTGTTCGATCCCAGGCTGTGTTACAGCCGGCTGGGAACTCCATAAGGCAGCACACAATTGGCCCAGTGCCGTCCAAGTTAGGGGAGGGTTTGGCCGGAGGGCTTTCCTTGGATCATCGCACTCAAGCATCTCCTTGTGGCGGGTCAGGCACCTGCAAGCTGACCTCAATTATGAGTTGAATGGTGCGGCTGGCTTCCGGGTTAAGTGAGCAGTGTGTTAAGAAGCAGCACGGCTTGGCGGTTCACGTTTCGGAGGATGCATGACTCGACCTTCGCCTTTCCCCAGCTCAGCGGAGTTTCAGCGATGAGACAAGATCGTAACTACCAATTGGATATCATGAAAAAGGGGTAAAGGAGACATTGGTGGAAGCAGTAAATCACTGATGAGGGAGCATTCATGTATGTCCAACATCCCCCTCTTCTACAAGTAACTAAAGATCCACAAGGGCCTGGACAGGCAGACCCCTTGTGTCAGATACTGGGAGCTTTCTACTCTGCCATCTTATCATAAAGACAAGTGATTTCAGTGACAAGTGAACTTCCTTTTTTCTAGCAACACTAATTATTTAGTGTTCTTCTTACATTGTAGTTACACGGGTGGCACCAAATAAAGCCAACCTGCACCTCGGGATAGGTTGGGAAAGGTCACATTCTAAATGAGAAGTCAAAACCTTGTTTCAATAACTTAGACATTTGGAAATGGCTACATTGACGACAGGATGTTTCTGTGAAGGGCAAGGGCCCCTTCACTATGTTGGCCCAAAGAACCCTCCCTTATTGGTTACAATTGGACCGTTTCTTTTTTTATGCGGCACCTCATCTGAATTTGTTTGAGCGCCTTCTGCTCCTTTCCAGGTTTGACCTCTTAGCGTAATTGGAAGGTGGATGCCCTCATTTTTCGAGGACTGGGATTTCAGACTCAATCAATCAGATTCACACTGATCGACACATGTCCATATATAAATGACATATCATCCTCAGGGTAGTTACATCTGTTAAGAAGCAATGGTTTGCCTTACCACCACACGTAGCTCCTTCTTAACACCGTCGCGACCACCCCAATCTCGGACGGAGGCCTTCACCTCGATGGTATGGAGGCCCAGCTTCATGGGGATGATGACAAAGGGGACACTTCGTGTGGACCTGGGGTCCACCATAACAGTAACAAGGAACCTCCCCTTCTTGCTGGCAGAGCTGCACACGTCTGATGTCTCCCTCAGTTCTACACGGACCTGCCATTGGGGTGGAGAGGGGTAGTCACATCGCCGTGCATCTAATCAGATAAATACCACACTGAATGGTATAATAATAATTATAATAAGGCACAGAAGAGGTCATACTGATTTTAGAATGAAATATTTGGGCAATCTAGCAGTTTACTCTGTATACTACCTTCATCTGCAGGTTCAACTCAACACGGTTGCGTGCCTGCCTTTAAATGACAATAAGCTTACGGTTATAGATTCCTCCATGTAGTTGTGAAGAATGGCTTTGATTTCCAGCTGCTCATTGCGTACGGCAGAGTAGGGCAGCTTCAGATCAAGGAAGAAGTTCTTCCGAACAATTACTTTGAGGGGTTCAGACACACAGATTCCTATTGAGCAAGAGAGTTGCCATAAGATGGAAGATGTAGAAAGAGTAGCCACCAATATAGAAAGATGGGCAAAAGTAAGTGTGAGTACCATGTGTTTTGGACAGGCCAATGGCAGTGATCTGCCAGCTGGTGATGGAACCCGGTAAGGTCATTTTTATGTTATGCACAGGACTAAAATGGTAAAAAAGAGAAAGAAAATATGTAGGATTTTCATTACATGGGAAAAGGAATATGGATTAGAAGGCATTTTACTGTAGTGCATTGAACGATCTCAATAAATACTGCTCTTACCACTGCTTATTGTCAGGACACAGCGGCAGACTCTCCTCATTCCACAGCCAACTCTCAGGGAAGAAGGAACGGGAAATGATGTCGTTAAAACTTTCGAAATCTTCATCCTCTTCTTCACCTTACGAAGAGTGACAGAAAGTCAGACAGTTCCCATCACTGTTAATGTATTTCCATTTCACACAGAAGGGAATACCAGAATATTTTATACATTCACACTCTGTTTTTTTTTCATCACACTGGATTTACATGGTGTGCAATTTTAGAATTGACCATTCCAGTCCACTACAGTTGTTTCACTTACTGCGGGCTAATATGAGCTGGTCAGTCTTGGCCTCTTCACGTTTGGTGGCCATTTCTCTACAACATTTCAGGAAGGCTTCCACACAGTCTGTTCCATCGCTGATGTATTGGGCACGCCGCTCGCATGTGTAATCTAGAATGTTCTTCCTCATACCGTCCATGCAGCATTGTCTCTCCAGGCCTGTGTACTGGCTCGCTAGGACAGAGAAGTGCATTATCAGTGAGATTCTGCATTATCGCAGAGTGATCTGCAAAACCTTTAGGGAAACCCAGTGCTGAGAGTTAAAGGAATTTTAAAGGAATATAATTCAATGAAATAAAAAAAAACTGATCATTTGAAGTTTGTTTAGTGGCCAGTGTGGACAGCAGTCTTCCTATTTCGTAATTGGTTCTCATTCCCAGATTTTGAAAACATAAACAATAAAACACTATTTGACATCCTTGCAACAGATGTCTGTTTGGTAAGAAAGAAGTACTAAGTTCTACTAATAAATAAATACATATATATGTACATGGTTAAAACAAAAACATCCAGTTTTAAGATCAGGCATCACAAGAAGAGAAACTCCTGTCCTACCCAGTGTGGTTACAACATCATTTATAGTCACTGCTCGTCGTCTCCTTGAGTTGACAGGGCAGCTGGAGACTAAAGCACACAAAGAAGAAGATGGATTTCAATGCACAAAACCTGCCTGGGATACTTGACAAGGCAATATTAAGGACAAATGTTTTAGGCCTACATCAACCAAATTCCACAGTGAGAATGAAGATACTATGGTGAAGTAAAATATGATACACCAGCTGATAACTGGCTAAAACGGGCTAAAATGTGATATTGCCAATTGTGTATTTTACAACTTAAGTATTAATATTATAAATTAAGTAATAACAACAATAATAATAATACTTGGGATTATTATAGCGCTTTGCAAATAACCAAAGTCACTTAACAATTGTAGAAATGAAGAAAAAAAACAGTAGTCAAAACAAAGCCAGGCTAAACAAAAACATGAAAAAGAGTGAAAGGAGGCCACAATGAAGAGAATGAGTGTGATATATCAATGTACGAATGAGTGAGCAGGTGTTCTGTGTGTCCGAAAACAAACGCTTAGTAGTCATTGGCATCTTTTTGCTACGTTGTAAGACTTTTACAAAGTGTCTAGAAATTATAACTCTGCGTGGCCAACCGAGGTATCAACCCTTATAAGGTCAGAAGTAGAAGTAAGCTGACTGCCAATGGTTTTGAGAGACACACAACATCCAATTTTCAGCCAACACATATTTTGCACACATTCAGATCAGGTTATTAAAGAGATTGCAAGATTGTCCATTTTCAGATTAACTCAAGGATACCATTTTTATGTCTCTGTGCAGTTCGAAGTAAATTGCTAGCATTGATCAATGAAATTAGAACCTATATTCACCCACTCAAAAAACACCCGGCAGTTACTGAATCTCTAATGTGTTATCACTATGCTTTCAACCATCTAAAAGCATAACCAAATTCCAATGGAAAAACAACGTCAGATTTTTGGTTTAGTTGTCACCCAAATGTCTATCACTACGCTTTCAACCATTTACATGCACAGCAAAGTTCAAATGGGAATACAATGTCATATATTTGGTTTATTTATACAAAGGATTAATGCGTCATCACTGTGCTTCATCTAATAGCAGAACCAAATCACCTGGATTGCAGTTGAGATTACATTAAAAGTACATGGTCCAAGTGATTAAGGCCGTTTTGAGATTCTGCGCAGATTATTACAGCAATGTGAAGAGCTCCAAAGACCTATTTAACCTTTATTGAACTAGGAAAGTCAGTTAAGAACAAATTATTATTTACAATGTCCCAGGAACAGTGGGCTAACTGCCTTGTTCAGGGGCAGAACGACCAATTTTTACCTTGTTAGCTCGGGGATTCAATCTAGCAACCTTTCGGTTGCTGGCCCAACGCTCTAAACACTAGGCTACGTGCCGACCTATACACCTATACGTGTATTTGGGGAGGTTCTCTCATTCTTCTCTACAGATCCTCCCAAGTTCCGTCAGGTTGGATGGGGAACATCGATGCACAGCTATTTTCAGGTCTTTCCAGAGATGTTCGATCTGGTTCAAGTCCGGGCTCTGGCTGGGCCACTCAAGGACATTCAAAGACTTTTCCCGAAGCCACTCCTGTGTTGTCTTGGATGTCAACTTAGGGTCGTTGTCCTGTTGGAAGGTGAATCTTCACCCCAGTCTGAGGTCCTTGGCAACCTGGAGCAGGTTTTAACCAAGGATCTCTCTGTACTTTACTCAGTTAATCTTTCCCTTGAGCCTGACTAGCCTCCCAGCCCCTCCTGCTGAAAAACATCCCCACAGCATGATGCTGCCACCACCATGCTTCTCCGTAGTGCCAGGTATCCTCCCGACGTGACGCTTGGAATTCAGGCCAAAGAGTTCAATCTTGGTTTCATCAGACCAGAGAATCTTGTTTCTCATGGTCTGAGAGTCCTTTAGGTGCCTTTTAGCAAACTCCAAGCAAGCTGTCAAGTGCCCTTTACTGAGGAGTGGCTTCTGTCTGGCCACTCAACCATAAAGGCCTGATTGGTGGAGTGCTGCAGAGATGGTTGTCCTTCTGGAAGTTTCTCCCATCTCCACAGAGGAACTCTAGAGCTCTGTCAGAGTGACCATAGGGTTCTTGGTCACCTCCCTGACCAGCTTTAGGAAGAGTCTTTGCGGTTCCTAACTTCTTCCAAGGACGATGGAGGCCACTTTATTCTTGGGTACTTTCAAGCTGCAGAAATGTTTTGGCACCCTTCCCCAGATCTGTGCCTCGACACGATCCTGTCTCAGAGCTCCTTCGATCTCATGGCTTGGTTTTTGCTTTGACATGCACTGTCAAATGTGGGACAGTATATACAGTTGAAGTCAGAAGTTTACATACACTTAAAACTAGTTTTACAACCACTCCACAAATTTCTTGTTAACAAACTATAGTTTTGGCAGGTCAGTTAGGATATCTACTTTGTGCATGACACAAGTACATGTTCAACAATTGTTTACAGACAGATTATTTCACTTATAATTCACTGTATCACAATTCCAGTGGGTCGGAAGGTTACATACACTAAGTTGACTGTGCCTTCAAACAGATTGGAAAATTCCAGAAAATGATGTCATGGCTTTAGAAGCTTCTAATAGGCTAATTGACATCATTTGAGTCAATTGGAAGTGTACCTGTGGATGTCTTTCAAGGCCTACCTTCAAACTCAGTGCCTCTTTGCTTGGGAAAATGGGAAAATCAAAAGAAATCAGCCAAAGGAAGCCACTGCTCCAAAACCGACATAAAAATGCCAGACTACGGTTTGCAAATGCACATGGGGACAAATATCATACTTTTTGTAGAAATGTCCTCTGGTCTGATGAAACAGAAATAGATCTGTTTGAAGAACACCATCCCAACCGTGAAACACGGGGGTGGCAGCATCGTGTTGTGGGGTTGCTTTGCTGCAGGAGGAACTGGTGCACTTCACAAAGTAGATTAGTTTGAAATCATTCTGCACCCTCATTGGGTCATTGGCCTGCCTGTCCTCCGGCTTCCATCCCCAGTCGAACGGCCAGTCGGAGCGAGCCACCCAGGACCTCGAGACCACCCTGCACTGCCTGGTCTCAGCCAACCTCACCACCTGGAGCCAGCAGCTGGTGTGGGTGGAATACGCCCGCAACACCCTTCCCTGCTCTGCCACGGGCCTATCACAGTTTTATTGTTCCCTGCGGTATCAGCCCCTGCTCTCCCCTGGGCAGGAAGATGAGGTCGGCATACCTTCTGCCCAGATGTTTTTCCGCTGCTGTCATCGTCCTTGGAGGAGAGCTCGGTCGGCCCTCCTCAAGACCACCTCCAGGTATCAATGACAAGCGGATCGCCATCGGATCCCGGCTCCCCGGTATTGTCTCGGGTAGAAGGTATGGCTATCCACCCGGGATCTGCCCCTCTGGGTGGAATTCTGCAAACTCTCCCCCCGGAATATCGGCCCGTTCCCCATCACCAAGATCATTAGCCCCTCTGCTGTTCATCTTCTGTTGCCCCGTAACCTTCATATATACATTCCACCTTTCACGTGTCCAGAGACAAACCCATGTCTCACAGCCCCTGCTTTTTCCAGTCTCGCTTTTCTCACACTCCTAGTTTTGACCCTTGCCTGTCCTGACTCTGAGCCCTGACCACTCTGCCTGACCCTGAGCCTACCTAATGACCTATACATTTGCCCCCCTCTGGATTGCCAACCTCTGCCTTACCCTGAGCCTGCCTGCCGCCCAGTACCTTTGCCCCACCTCTGGTTGACTAACCCCTGCCTGCCTTGACCTGTCTATTGCCTGCCCCTGTTGGAATATTAAACTATTGTTTATTTGACGTGGTCTGCATCTGGGTCTTACCTTCATACCTGATATCAATAGCAACAGTGAATCTATTTAGTTTTAAGTGGAGATTTTTCTAGCTAAGCAGTGCTTGGTTAAAAGCCTAGATGGGAGACCAAAAGGCAGCTGTTGATAGATCAAGTCTCCAGTTGGAGGTCCTGCCCAGCCTATAGTTTTTTTCTGATACTGGATATAACGTTGAAGATCTGACATTGTTTTAAAGGTACAAAGGTTTGTCTATGATGCAATTGGGTTACCATGATGACATAATCCTGTGGTTGAAATTTCACCCTCAAAACAACAGTTCCCTTCCCTTTTTCCAAAAGTTTGACTTTTTTAAAATCCAATTTATTTTCCACATAGATTCAATGTCACAATATGTTGACAAATGATGTTGAAATAACGTTGATTCAACCAGTTTGTGCCCAGTGGGTAGTGACACATTGCCTCTATCAAACCAATAAAGTATTTTGAATGGGTGCAGTTCCAAAGAGACATTGAGTGAAAAAAAATACCTATGACTTGCAGCAAGCTAGCGTGCATAAGATAAAAAACAAATGCCTCATAGGCTACTAAAACAGAGACATGGACAAAACAAAAAAATATATGAAAAATTGCCTCTACTAAGGCAATCAAATCCGAGTGCTGAATGCAATTGACTCCGGCCGTTCCCATTCAAACTAAAAATCCAACTGTGAAGTTCGCCTGACTTCCAATAGTCAAGTGACCGAGATAGGAATTTGGAAGGCTGGCCACGCAAGACTAGGCAGGCCTGAATGTGTATTTCAGCTTTTATATAGAGGCCTTATAGTTTGGTTTCACATACCTGTCCTCTCAGGGGTGTGCCCTGCACCGTTGGATGCAAACACCAGCCCAGCATCGTAGAAAACCCCCATGCTGTCCTTTCCACTCCCTGCAGTGCAGCCTGTGTCATGTTTCTCTATTATGTCCCAGATCTAAGGATGGATTCATGCACATACCAATGCCATGTACACACACACACACACACACACACACACACACACACACACACACATTTACCTATTCTTGTGGGGACAAAACAATTGATTTGATTTCATAATCCTATTTTCCCGAACCCAACCGTGCACTTAACCCTAAACCTAAACCTCTAACCCTAATTCTAACCCTAACCCCTAAGCCTAAAATAGCCATTTTCCTTGTGGCGACCGGCGAAATGTCCACACTTGTCCAAACATTCCTATTTTACTATCCTTGTGAGGACTTCTGGTCTGCTTCTGGTCAGCACAAGGATAGTAAAACCAAAACACACAAACACACAAATCACCTAAGTCCGAATACATTCCCAAGTGTTGGTGGGCAAGTAGGGCGCAATCTTCTGTTTGGGCCAAATTACTTAAGTCAAAGAGGACATAGAACAAACGGAAATGTTGCATCTATCAAAAACCCATTTAGCAATAGATTCTCCTAGTTGAATTCCCTCGTAAATTCCCTCGTAAATTCATTTGAGCAGAATTTTGTTAAATACAGTGCATTCGGAAAGTATTCTGGCCCATTTCCTTTTCCCACATTTTATTACGTTACATTTTCTTACGTTTTAATCCTAAATAGGATCATTTAAAAAAAAATCCTCATCAATCTACTCACAACATGATGGAAAAGTGATTTTTCTTTTTTTTGCGAATGTATAAAAATAAAATAACTTATTTACATACAGTTGAAGTCGGAAGTTTACATACACCTTAGCCAAATACATTTCAACTCAGTTTTTCAATTCTTGACATTTAATCCTAGTAAAAATTCTCTGTTTTAGGTCAGTTAGGATCACCACTTTATTTTAAGAATGTGAAATGTCCGAATAATATTAGAGAGAATGATTGATTTATTTCAGCTTTTATTTCTTTCATCACATTCCCAGTGAGTCAGAAGTTTATGTACTCTCAATTAGTATTTGGTAGCATTGCCTTTAAATTGTTTATCTTGGGTCAAATGTTCTGGGTAGCCTTCCACAAGCTTCCCACAATAAGTTGGGGGAATTTTGGCCCATCCCTCCTGACAGAGCTGGTGGAACTGAGTCAGGTTTGTAGGCCTCCTTGCTCACACACACTTTTTCAGTTCTGCCCACAAATTTCCATGGGATTGAGGTCAGGACTTTGTGATGGCCACTCCAATACCTTGACTTTGTTGTCCTTAAGACATTTTGCCACAACTTTGGAAGTATGCTTGGGGTCATTGTCCATTTGGAAGACCCATTTGCGACCAAGCTTTAACTTCCTGACTGATGTCTTGAGTTGTTGCTTCAATATATCCACACAATTTTCCTCCCTCATGATGCCATCCATTTTGTGAAGTGCACCAGTCCCTCCTGCAGCAAAGTACCCCCACAACATGATGCTGCCATCTCCGTGCTCCACCGTTGGGATGGTGTTCTTCGGCTTGCAAGCCTCACCCTTTTTCCTCCAAACATAACGATGGTCATTATGGCCAAACAGTTCTATTTTTGTTTCATCAGACCAGAGGTAATTTCTCCAAAGAGTACGATCTTTGTCCCCATGTGCAGGTGCAAACCGTAGTCTGGCTTTTTTATGGCGGTTTTCGAGCAGTGGCTTCTTCCTTGCTGAGCGTTCTTTCAGGTTAAGTCGATATAGGACTCGTTTTACTGTGGATATAGATACTTTTGTACCTGTTTCCTCCAGCATCTTCACAAGGTCCTTTGCTGTTGTTCTTGGATTGATTTGAACTTTTCTCACCAAAGTACGTTCTTCTCTAGGAGACAGAACACGTCTCCTTCCTGAGCGGTCTGACGGCTGCGTGGTCCCATGGTGTTTATACTTGCGTACTATTTTTTGTACAAATGAACGTGGTACCTGCTGGTGTTTGGAAATTTCTCCCAAGGATGAACCAGACTTGTGGAGGTTTACAATTTTCTTCTGAGGTCTTGGCTGATTTCTTTTGATTTTTCCATGATGTCAAGCAAAGAGGCACTGAGTTTGAAGTCAGGCCTTGAAATACATCCACAGGTACACCTCCAATTGACTAAAATTATGTAAATTAGCCTATCAGAAGCTTCTAAAGCCATGACATAATTTTCCAGGAAATTTCCAAGCTGTTTAAAGGCACAGTCAACTTAGTGTATGTAAACTTCTGACCCATTGGAAATGTGATACATTGAATTATAAGTGAAATAATCTGTCTGTAAACAATTGTTGGAAAAATGACTTGTGTCATGCACAAAGTAGATGTCCTAACCAACTTGCCAAAACTATAGTTTGTTAACAAGAAATTTGTGGAGTGGTTGAAAAACGAGTTTCAATGACTCCAACCTAAGTGTATGTAAACTTCTGTAACTATTCAGACCCTTTGCTATGAGACTCGAAATTGAGGTGCATCCTGTTTCCATTGCTCATTCTTGAGATGTTGAGAACATGAGATGTTGAGATGTTGAACATGATTTGGAAAGGGACACAACTGTCTACATAATATTCCATAGTTGACAGTGCATGTCAGAGCAAATACCAAGCCGTGAGTTCGAAGGAATTGTCTGTAGAGCTTCGAGACAGGATTGTGTTGAGGCACAGATCTGGGGAAGGGTACCAAAAAATGTCTGCATCATTGAAGGTCCCCGAGAACACAGTGGCTTCCATCATTCTTAAATGGAAGAAGTTTAGAACCACCAAGACTCTTTATGGAGCTGGCCGCCCAGCCTAACTGAGCAATTGGGGGAGAAGGGCCTTGGTCCGGGAGAAGACCAAGAACCCAATGGTCATTTACAGAGCTCCAGAATTTCTCTATGGAGATGGGAGAACCTTCCAGAAGGACAACCATCTCTGCAGCATTCCACCAAGCAGACCTTTATGGTAGAGTAGACAGATGGAATCCACTCCTCAGTAAAAGGCACATGACAGCCCGCTTAGAGTTTACTAAAAGTCACCTAAAAGACTCTCATACCATGAGAAACAAGAGTCTCTGGTCTGATGAAACCAAGATTGAACCCTTTGACCTGAATGCCAAGCATCACGTCTGGAGGAAAGCTGGCACCATCCCTACGGTGAAGCATGGTGGTGGCAGCATCATGCTGTGGGGATGTTTTTCAGCGGCAGGGACTGGGAGACTAGTCAGGATCAAGGGAAAGATTAACGGAGCAAACTACAAAGAGACCCTTGATGAAAACCTGCTCCAGTGCGCTTAGGACCTCAGACTGGGGTGAAGGTTCACTTTCCAACAGGACAACGACCCTAAGCACACAGCCAAGACAACGCAGTAGTGGCTTCAGGACAAGTCTCTGAATGTCCTTGAGCAGCCCAGCCAGAGCCCGGACTTGAACCCGATCTAAAATCTCTGGAGAGACCTGAAAATAGCTGTGCAGCGACTCTCCCTATCCAACCTTACAGAGCTTGAAAGGATCTGCAGAGGAGAATGGGAGAAACTCCCCAAATACAGGTGTGCCAAACTTATAGTGCCATACCCATCAAGACTCAAGCCTGTAATCGCTGCCAAAGGTGCTTCAACAAAGCACTGAGTAAAGGGTCTGAATACTTATTTACATGTGATATTTAATTTTTATATATATAAATATGCCAAAAATTCAAAAAATGTGTTTTTGCTTTGTCATTGTGGGGTATTGTGTGTAGATTGAGGAGGGGAAAAAACAATTTAATCCATTTTAGAATAAGGCTGTAACGTAGCAAAATGTGGAAAAAGTCAAGGGGTCTGAATACCTTCCGAATGCACTGTACCCACATTGCTTCTTTTTTTTTAAACACGTCACTTTTTTATACCGACATGAAATTACATTCCATGGGGTCTGAAATTTTTGACACCATTGATAAAGATTTGCAACAATGACTGTATAAAATAATAGCTCATCTATTGTACGCTCCAAAATTGGGAAATTATATTATTTTATGCTAATACATTTCTCTGAGAAAGAGATATTGTTTAATTTATTTATTCTAAAAATGGGTAGGTGTCAAAATTACGGACACCCCTAAAGAGTCTTATAAATAAAGTTGTCCATTTTTTTTTGCATTTGGTCGCATATTACTAGTACACAATGACTACATCAAGCTTGCATTTGCAGTTCCAATAACAGGGGAGGTGAGCATGTCTTGGGGGGTGTCATCTTGGACCCTCTCATCATCATTATTCACGATTCATTCAGGACTGTCCGTAATCATGGTGGCATCCACATTAATGTAGAAGTGTTTAAAAACACATTTTATTCTAAAAGGACAAAATACACTATTTACCATTCATTTCTATTGGGCACAAAATAATCTGAAACACAAATGCATCCAACAAGTGTGTAGAGTCACAAGCTTTATGTAGTCATTGCGTGCTAGGAATATGGGACCAAATACTCAACTTTTGACTACTTTATTTATTTATAAGAATCAATATTTTTTAACCCTACTTTATTTTTATTAGTTGTTAAACAAAACCTCTTTCTCTGAGCAATTGTATTAGTATAAAATTAATATAATTTCCCATTTTTGGGGGGGACATGCAATATAACTCAGTATTTCTTTTATACAGTCATTATTGCGCATCTTTTTCAAGCATGTCAATCATTTCCGGACCCCATTGTAGGTATGGACTAACATCAATAAATAAAAAAGTATGGACTATTTAGATGAGAAGACTCAAGAGTCTTATTAATTAGGTGTCAGAAATGGGGTATGTTCAGTCTGCAGTTCTTCACCTTCGTCTGAGTAAGTCGGTTTTTGTCATTCAAGACGTAGACCCCATTATCCACAGCCACAAGTCCCACCCTGGCCTCTGAATCACCAATGACAGACAGGGTGACTTCTGCCCCAGGTGTATAACTAGTCCTGGGACTGACAGCTTCCACCTTTAGCTGTGGGACACAGACAGAGGTAATGTTTGTCTTGAATGCAATACCTCACATAGAAATACTAACACAGCAAGGCAACCGTTTTAAGAGGGGAAGATGGGCAAATGTGTATAACAGTAGAAAGGTTGGACACAGGGATTGAACCATGATCTCCGGTGGAGAGTGGTAGATGTGACTAGAGCCGAGTGTAACCACTAGACGATGGGTTCTGTACTGCGAGGCAACATTCTTACCGATCCCATGCACGTATCCTTGACGTCGACCCACACAGAGTCAGACACAACCTCTTTCTGGCCCACGTGGTAATATGCCACAATCCGGAAGGAGGGGATCATATCCTTGTTCACCGTCAGAGAATGTGTCACCAGTCCTTGTCCCTTCCTCCACTCTAACCTTTGGGAGAAAATGAGCTGTCCTTTGCTCAAGATCTGTGAACACAGAGACTTGTCAGTATTCATCTCTAGGGGGGGGACAAACTGGCATTAACTGGAAAAGAGTGCCAGCCCGTGATGGGTGGAGTCAGAGAGTTCCCGGGTTTAAGTAAGGAACAGAGTGGGAGGCCTTGGTGCACAACTGAGCAAGAGGACAAGCACATTAGAGTGTCTCGTCCTCAACTGGCAGCTTCAATAAATAGTACCCGCAAAACACCAGTCTCAACATCAACAATGAAGAGGCAACTCCAGGGTGGTGGCCTTCTTGACCAATAAAAATAAAAGATTAAGATGGGCAAAATAACACAGACACTGGATAGAGGAACTCTGCCTAGAAGGCCAGCATCCCGGAGTCGCCTCTTCACTGTTGACGTTGAGACTGGTATTTTGCGGATAGTATTTATTGAAGCTGCCAGTTGAGGACGAGACAGTCTAATGTGCTTGTCCTCTTGCTCAGTTGTGCACCGGGGCCTCCCACTCCTCTTTCTATTCTGGTTAGAGCCAGTTTGCGCTGTTCTGTGAAGGTCTTCAGTTTCTTGGCAATTTCTCGCATAGAATAGCCTTCATTTCTCAGAACAAGAAGAGACTGATGAGTTTCAGAAGAAAGATCTTTGTTTCTGGCCAGTTTGAGCCTGTAATCAAACCCACAAATGCTGATGCTCCAGATGCTCAACTAGTCTGAAGGCCAGTTTTATTGCTTCTTTAATCAGAACAACAGTTTTCAGCTGTGATAACATAATTGCAAAAGGGTTTTCTAATGATCAATTGGCCTTTTGAAATTATTATCTTGGATTAGTTAACACAATGTGCCAATGGAATACAGGAGTGATGGTTGCTGATAATGGGCCACTGTATGCCTATGTAGATATTCCATTAACAATCAGGCATTTCCATCAACTAATAAAAATAAAGTAGGTTTAAAAACATTAACAATGTCTACACTGTATTTCTGATCAATTTTATGTTATTTTAATGGACAAAAAATTTGCTTTTCTTTCAAAAACAAGGACATTTCTAAGTGACCCCAAACATTTGAACGGTAGTGTATATATATATCTTCTTTTTTTTTTTACATACCACACGATACACACCATGCAGCATTTTTACCCTGTAATGTTGCCAACCATAGCACCACAGCTTGGTCAAATGCACAAGTCTAAGTGATTAAAGTTGACTGGTACACACCAGATAGGTTATCTCATGTTTGTCATGCTGGGCCGCAGGACTGCTGCCGAGGCTAAGGTCTACTTTGAGTCGCTCTCCGATTTTGACCTCTGCAGAATGGATGTTTATGTGAATGTAGTTCTGTGAGTTGTCTTTTGATTTATAGGGCTTGGCAGTCATCATCTGTGTGCCCTGCCTGTCATCTCCAAGTCCATTGACTTTGGTCTTCACCTGTGTTGAAATAGAGCAACAAAATGAATGACTACAAGGTGTCAACACTGTTCTTGACACAATTAAAAAACAAGTTTGGGTTTTGAACTTGCCGTGATAGGCAGCTCAGCAGTGCCCACATCCGTGTTAATTGTCATTTTGGCAATACCATTTTCATGTGTCTTCCCCTGCACTCGTTGGTGTTTGTGTAAAGCCTCCACTTCAATATCGTTGGCTGGAGAATCATCTGGATTGGTCACATACACCTAATGGTACAAATTGAAAGTGGTACAATTAGACCAATAGGTGGGAAAGACAGTGCAAGCCCAATATACCATCCTACCCCTTTAACCACAGTTACTTGGTAGGTTTCCATGGTTAAAATAACTAGGCAACACTTTGGAATAGCATAGTAATTGAGTTCATGTAGAACACAGTGATTTAATGCTCTTAAATGTACCGAGATGTCATAAGGCATTCCTGGTTTGAAGTACAGTGGGGTCTTCTTGAAGTGAATGCTATACGGTGACTTGACTATGAAGATTCCCTTTTTCTCTGCTTTCACCATCTCACTCCCTGAGGGATAAAACCAACACCTTCCCTGTTTTGAGATTGAACACAAACGCACACTTCATAAGATGCAAAAGTATGCACGTACCACACACATTCTACTTACCTGTGTCTGTTAACACATTGACTGATATGTAGAGGGATTTCTGCAAAAGGTTATTGAGGTCTGGAAAAGTTTCATTAATGTGCTGTTTCTTCAGAACCGCTTTGCCCACTCCTTTACTAAGCTGCATTCGTAAGAAACAAAGAAACAATGTCTGTCTATCAGACTTCTTGTGATATTATAGCTATAGAGCTCATCAATGGTGAATGTTTGTGAATACCTGTATGTGTACCGAATTATCCAAATAAACTCCCTCCCATATTACATTCACAAACCTCCACTCTCTGGAGAGAGCTGGGAAAACTCGTCCTGCCATCTTCTTGGATCACCCCGAACACCACAAAACCAAATCCTGTCACAGGCTCCCCAAACAGGTACCTTCACACCCAAACCATACAGAAATACCACCACAGACAATTAAGGGAGGGGGTAAATTAGATGATATGTTAAGTAGAAATTCTAGTTACTAGTTACCATGGAAATAACAACAATAGATATATTTTGACATTCTACAATAGCTCCAACCTGGCATCAATGTTGACCGATAGCTCATCATCATCAACGTAGAAGAAGGACTTGCTCACTGTCAATATGACTTCAAAGCTGGGTAGAACTAGATAGGAAGAATTCATGTAGTAAACAAAAATATAAATGCAACATGTAAAGTGTTGGTCTCATGTTTCATGAGCTGAACTAAAAGATCCTCAACATTTTGTAAACACACAAAGGGTACTTCTCAAAAATTTGGTGCAAAAATGTGTTTACATCCCTATTAGTGAGTATTTTTCTCCTTTGCCAAGATAATGCATCCAACTGACAGGTGTGGCACATCAAGAAGCTTGTATTGGGGACAATAAAAGGTAACTCTAAAATGTGCACAGATTTCACAGATGTCTCAAGTTTTGAGGGAGCGTTGCACTGTAAGAATGAGAGATGAAACTGGGGGTTTGCTGAAGAATTTCTGCACAAACTGTCAGAAACCGTCTCAGGGAAAATCATCTGCGTTCTAATCCTCACCAGGGTACTAACCTGATTGCAGTTTGGCGTCATAACCGACTTCAGTGGGCAAATGCTCGATTCAACTGTACTGGGTAGATGGCAGACAGTGTGTATGGCGTCACGTGGGCGAGCGGAATGCTGATGTCAACGTTGTGAACAAAGTGCCCCATGTTGGCGGTGGGGTTATGGTATGGGCAGACATAAGCTACGGACAACGAACGCAATTGCATCTTAGCGATGGCAATTTAAATGCACAGAGATACCGTGACGAGATCCTGAGGCCCATTGTTGTGCCATTCATCCGCCGCCATCAGCTCATGTTTCAGCATGATAATGCACGGCCCCATGTCACAAGTGTCTTTACACAATTCCTGGAAGATGAAAATGTGCCAGTTCTTCCATGGCCTGCATACTCCCCAGACATGTCACCCATTGAGCACGTTTGGAATGCTTTGGATCGACGTGTATGACATCGTGTTCTAGTTCCCGCCAATATCCAGGTACTTCGCATAGCCGTTGAAGAGGAGTGGGACAACAATCCACAGGTCATGATCAACAGCCTGATCAACTCTATCTGCATGAGGCAAATGTTGGTCACACCAGACACTGACCGATTTTCTAATCCACACCCCTACCTTTTTTAAGGTATCTGTGACCAACAGATTCATATCTGCATTCCCAGTCATGTGAAATCCATAGATTAGCTAATTTATTTTTAGTCTGTTCAACCTCTCTTTCGTATCGTCCAAGATTCCTAAAGATTGGAAAGCTGCCTCAGTCATCCCCCTCTTCAAAGGGGGTGACACTCTAGACCAAAACTGTTACAGACCTATATCCATCCTGCCCTGCTTTTCTAAAGTCTTCGAAAGCCAAGTTAACCAACAAATTACTGATCATTTCGAATCCCACCGTACTTTCTCCACTGTGCAATCCGGTTTCCGAGCTGTTCACGGATGCACCTCAGCCACACTCAAGGTACTAAACCACAGGGTTCAATTCTCGGGCCGACTCTTTTCTCTCTATAAATCAACGACGTCGCTGTTGCTGCAGGTGATTCCTTGATCCACCTCTACGCAGACGACATCATTCTGTATACATCTGGCCCTTCTTTGGACACTGTGTTAATAACAAACCTCCAAACGTGCTTCAATGCCATACAACACTCCAATTCCGTGGCCTCCAACTGCTCTTAAACGCTAGTAAAACTAAATGCATGCTTTTCAACCGATCGCTGCCCGCACCTGCCCGCCCGACTAGCATCACTACTCTGGACGGTTCTGGCTTAGAATATGTGGCCAACTACAATACCTAGGTGTCTGGCTAGACTGTAAACTCTCCTTCCAGACTCACATTAAGCATCTCCAATCCAAAATGAAATCTAGAATCTGCTTCCTATTTCGCAAAAATGCCTCCTTCACTCACGCTGCCAAACATACCCTCGTAAAACTGACTATCCTACCGATCCTCAACTTCGGCGATGTCTTTTAAAGAATAGCCTCCAACACTCTAATCAGCAAACTGGATGCAGTCTATCACAGTGCCATCTGTTTTGTCACCAAAGCCCCATATACCACCCACCACTGTGACCTGTATGCTCTCGTCGGGTGGCCCTCGCTACATATTCGCCACCAGACCTACTGGCTCCAGGTCATCTATAAGTCTTTGCTGGTAAAGCTCCACCTTATCTAAGCTCACTGGTCACAATAACAACACCCAACCTTAGCACGCGCTCCAGCAGGTACAGTGGGGAGAACAAGTACTTGATACACAGCCGTTTTTGCAGGTTTTCCTACTTACAAAGCATGTAGAGGTCTGTAATTTTTATCATAGGTACATTTCAACTTTGTGAGACAGAATCTAAAACAAAGATCCAGAAAATCACATTGTATAATTTTTAAGTAATTAATTTGCATTTTATTGCATGACATAAGTATTTGATCACCTACCAACCAGTAAGAATTCCGGCTCTCAACAGACCTGTTAGGTTTTCTTTAAGAATCCCTCCTGTTCTCCACTCATTACCTGTATTAACTGCACCTGTTTCAACTTGTTACCTGTATAAAAGCCACTTGTCCACACAATTCCACCACCACTTTTTTTTTAAATTGAAAATGGTACATTTCTAGATTTTATTGAAAAAAATATAGAAACTAAAATGTTCTACATAATGGCATCATTAGAGATTAAAACATCTTGTTTTGTTAACCACAGATTATAGAAATGTGCCATTTTCACATATGTAGACTGGTACAGTATGGTTCCGGAGATAATGAATATGAGGTTGAAAGTGGCGGAATTGTCCTTTAATAAACGGCTACCCAAATGAAAACCCTTCTTACCATATTCTTTCACCTCAAAATCTGCAGTGAAGTTCTTATGTGGGTTATTCTTGAAGTTGGACACCACTTTCCAGTTTCCATTTCTATATTAAGAGAGAATGAGAGCAGAAGAGTTCACAGGCAAACGTTTTCATGATATGTGTGTTAGGATGATTGAATAACAAAAACAAACCTGGTGATCTCTGGGATAGGGAAGTGTCCAGATATTACTCCATTCGTTGGTTTGTAATTGTCCTGCTTTAAGGTGATTCCATCAGGATTCTATAAGTAAACAATATACAGTCAGAAGTTTACATACACTAAGGTTGGAGTAATTAAAACTCGTTTTTCAACCACTCTACAAATTTCTTGTTAACAAACTATAGGTTTGGAAAGTCGGATAGGACATCTACTTTGTGCATCACTCAAGTCATTTTTACCGACTATGTTTACAGACTACAGATAATTTAAATTATAATTCAATGTATCACAATTCCAGTGGGTCAGAAGTTTACATACACTAAGTTGACTGTACCTTTAAACAGCTTGGAAAATTCCAGAAAATTATGTAATGTCTTTAGAAGCTTCTGATAGGCAAGTAGACATAATTTGAGTCAATTGGAGGTGTACCTGTGGATGTATTTCAAGGCCTGCCTTCAAACTCAGTGCCTCTTTGCTTGACATCATGAGAAAATCAAAAGAAATCAGCCAAGACCTCAGAAAGAAATTGTAGACCTCCACAAGTCTGGTTCATCCTTGGGAGCAATTTCAAAATGTCTGAAGGTACCACGTTCAAACAATAGTATGCAAGTATAAACACCTTAGAACCATGCAGCCGTCATACCGCTCAGAAAAAATACACGTTCTGTCACAGAGAGATGAACATACTTTATTGCAAAAAGTGCAAATCATTCCCAGAACAACAGCAAAGGACCTTGTGAAGCTGCTGGAGGAAACAGGTACAGACGTTGCTTTGTTATATCCACAGTAAAACGAGTCCTATATCGACTAACCTGAAAGGCCGCTCAGCAAAACCACCATAAAAAAGCCAGACTACGGTTTGCAACTGCACATGGGGACAAAGATCATACTTTTTGGAGAAATGTCCTCTGGTCTGATGAAACAAAAATAGAACTGTTTGGCCATAATGATCATCGTTATGTTTGGAGGAAAAAGGGGGAGGCTTGCAAATCGAAGAATACCATCCCAACCGTGAAGCACGGGGGTGGCAGCATCATGTAGTCGGGGTGCTTTGCTGCAGGAGAGACCGGTGCACTTAGTGGTTAGAGTGGTTAGCCTAGTGGTTAGAGTGTTGTACTAGTAACCGAAAGGTTGCAAGATTGAATCCCCGAGCAGACATGGTAAATATCTGTCGTTCTGCCCCTGAACAATGCAGTTAACCCACTGTTCCTAGGCCGTCATTGAAAATAAGAATTTGTTCTTAACTGACTTGCCTAGTTAAGTAAAGGTAAAATATAAATATAAAGAATAAAAAACGTCACAAAATAGAGGTAGGAAAATTATGTGGACATATTTTTTATTAATTTTACTAGGCAAGTCAGTTAAGAACAAATTCTAATTTTTAATGACGGCCGAGGAATAGTGGGTTAACTGCCTTGTTCAGGGGCAGAACGACAGATTTATGTTCCTTGTCAGCTCAGGGATTCGATATTGCAACCTTGCGGTTACTAGTCCAACGCTCTAACCACTAGGCTACGCTGCCTCCCCATATTGAAGCAACGTCTCAAGACTTCAGTCAGAAAGTTAAAGTTGGTGGCAAATGGGTCTTCCAAATGGACAATGACCCCAAGCATACTTCCAAAGTTGTGGCAAAATGGCTTAAGGACAACAAAGTCAAGGTATTGGAGTGGCCATCACAAAGCCCTGACTTCAATCCTATAGATAATTTGTTGGCAGAACTTAAAAAGCGTGTGTGAGCAAGGAGGCCAATAAACCTGACTCAGTTACACCAGCTCTGTCAGGAAGAATGGGCCAAAATTCACCCAACTTATTGTGGAAGGCTACCCAAAATCTTTGACCCAAGTTAAACAATTTAAAGGCAATGCTACGAAATACTAATTGAGTGTACGTAAACTTCTGACCCACTGGGAATGTGATGAAAGAAATAAAAGCTGAAATGATTCATTCTCTCTACTATTATTTGGACATTTCACATTCTTAAAATAAAGTGGTGATCCTAACTGACCTAAGACAGGGAATTTTTACAGGAATTGTGAAAAACTGAGTTTAAATGTATTTGGCTAAGGTGTATGTAAACTTCAGACTTTAACTGTACATGATATGTGAAAGAATACATGGACAGATCACAGATAATGAATCTGTTGCTACTCAAGATTGACAGTAGTAAACATTAGTAATGCCAGAAAATAACTATTTTGTCATCTGGCCATATGCATCAACCATGACTAAGGAAGCATTCTCAATGCAGTTTCATTTTTTATGAGGACAACTTACCATAATTTCCACATTGATGATATCTGATACAGCCTCTAGACCGGAGTTTAAGGCAAAGACTCTGTAATACACTAAGAATGCAGTTTAAGATGTTAGGTTTATATAGTGTAACTTTTATCTGTGGATAAATGAGAGCAACACGATTTTGACTCTGGGTCACAATCACCCCAATGTTCATCTCCCAGCTAGCTAGATACCTCATTTGCACATGCTGTATATAGATTTTTCTACTGTATTATTGATTGTATGTTTGTTTATTCCATGTGTAACTCTGTGTTGTTGTATGTGTCGAACTGCTTTGCTTTATCTTGGCCAGATCGCAGTTGCAAATGAGAACTTGTTCTCAACTAGTCTACCTGGTTGGTTAAATAAAGGTTAAATATTTTTTTTTTAAAGAAGATAAATGTCCATTAATGTTTCATGTGACTTTCGATCTGACCCCAAATTAATCAAACTGAATCACAGGGGTAGACTGGCCGTCTGGCATTTCAGGCAAATGACAGATGGGCCGGTCCATTTTTAGCCCATTGGGCCTGTCTAACTAGTTTTTTTTATCTGGCTAATATTTGGGGCCCCAAGAAAAAACATGGTGGTGGCCTCAAGTTTAAAAAATGGTCCGGTTCGTTGGAAATAATAGAGTCGATTTCTGGTTCCAGTCCACCCCTGAGCAGAGGTGATTGCTGAGCAATGTTAATTCGAAGGCTTTGGGTCAGTGGGCTTAGCCATACCTTTACTTTCTGGCGTGTAAATGGTTTTGTCCGTTTGTACAAATATGTAGCCGGTTTGAAAGGAGACCAGGACTACTTTTTCAAGAAGGTGGCCTGGGAACTCAGCTTGCAGGTACACATACTGGTTCACTGTGTAGTCCTCATCAAAGAAGCCAGGTCCATCCAAGATCTGACAAGTTTGAGAAGAAAAAAAGTTAACAAAAAAAAAAACATCACCCATCTACACACAGTACCCCATTATGACAAATTGAAAAAATGTTTTTAGACATTTTTGCAAATGTATTGAAAATTAAATGCAGAAATATCTCATTTACACAAGTATTCACAATCTTGAGTCAATACTTTTCAGAAGCACATTTGGCAACGATTACAGCTGTAAGTCTTTCTGGGTAAGTCTCTAAGAGCTTTCCACACCTGGATTGTGCGACATTTGCCCATTATAATTTTCAAAATTCTTCAAGCTCTGTCAAATTGGTTGTTGATCATTGCTAGACAAGTATTTTCAAGTAGATTTAAGTCAAAACTGTAACGGCCACTCAGGAACATTCACAGTCTTCCTGGTACTGTACTCAACTCCAGTGTATATTTGGCCTTGTGCTTCAGGTTATTTTCCTGCTGAAAGGTGAATTTGTCTCCCAGTGTCTGGTGGAAAGCAGGCTGAACCATGTTTTCCTCTAGGATTTTGCCTGTGCTTAGCTCCATTTCATAAATTGTTTTATCCTGAAAAACTCCCCAGTCCTTAATGATTACAAGCATACCCATAACATGATGCAGCCACCACTATAATTGAAAATATGGAGTGGTACTCGGTAATGTGTTGTATTGGATTTGCACCAAACACAACACTTTGTATTCAGGACACCTTAGAGGCTGCTGCCCTATATACATAGACTTGAAATCACTGGCCACTTCAATAATGGAACACTAGTCACTTTAATAATATTTACATATTTTTGCTTTTCTCATCTCATATGTATAAACTGTATTCTATTCTACTGTATTTTAGTCCATGCCCCTCCGACATTGCACGTCCTAATATCTATATTTCTTTATTCCATTATTTTACTTTTAGATTTGTGTGCATGGTGTGTATTGTTTAAAAAATATATTACTGCACTGTTGGAGCTATAAACACAAGCATTTCACTACGCCTGCAATAACATCTGGTAAATATGTGTATGTGACCAATAAAATTACATTTGATTTGATTGCTATGCCACATTATTTTGCAGTTTTACTTTAGTGCCTTGTTGAAAACAAGATGCATGTTTTGGAATATTTTTTATTTTGTCCAGGCTTTCTTCTTTCACTCTGTCAATTAGGTTAGTATTGTGGATGAACTACAATGTTGTTGATGCATCCTCAGTTTTCTCCTATCACAGCCATTAAACTCTTTTTTAAAGTCACCATTGGCCTCCTGGTGAAATCACTGAGCGTTTTCCTTCCTCTTCGGCAACTATGTTACAAAGGACGCCTGTATCTTTTTAGTGACTGGGTGTATTGATAGACCATCCAAAGTGTAAGTAGTAACTTCACCATGCTCAAAGGGACATTCAATGTCTGCTTCTTTCCGAGGCATTGGAAACCCTCATTGGTCTTTGTGGTTGAATCTGTGTTTGAGTGAGTGCATACAATGAATTATGTGAGTAGTTAAGCACATTTACTCCTGAACTTATATAGGCTTGCCATAACAAAGGAATTGAATACTTATTGACTCAGGACATTTCAGCTTTTCAGTTTTGAATTTGTCACATAAAAAATAAAAAAATACACTTTGACATTATGGGGTATTGTGTGTAGGCCAGTGACAAAAATCTAAATATTATCAATTTTAATTCACTCTGTAGCACCACAAAATGTGGAAAATGGCAAGGGGTGTGAATACTTTCTGAAGCCACTGTACATGTCATTTCTGTAAGGAAACATATATAAAGACTTACGTTAACGTCAATAAGTGCCTGGTATTTGTTAACTAAATTCAGGGACACACTTGTAGATGGGAGCTGTTTATCTTTTGCAGGGAAGTTCTTCACCGTGATTTTGACATTGAAATCATCCCCTGAGTAATCTTGAGCTTCAACAAAGACCCTCTCCATGCTACCCACCCGTAGAGGGTTGGGAGCAGACATGACATACCTGCAGTGGTTAAGAGAGGAGAAAGGAAGATGAAAAATATGGAGGGTGGAAGATTGATTTGTACTTGACTAAGGCCGGGATTTAATTCAAGGCACATCATAGCACAGCACACAATAACAGACTTTAAAGGTAATTTACAGTTGAGCTGACATGAGCAGCATTTACCATGAATGTGATCTCAGTGAATGTTGGGGAAAATGCCTTTAAAAGGCATATTGTTGACTGTCTAGTGCACTCAATCCCGGCCTACACCTTTTTGTTACGGAATGACTGACATCTGATCAGTGTGTGTGTACTTGCATCTGTCTGCATATGTGTTTATTGGGCATCTGTCTGCAGAAACATGCTGTTTTTGGAGCTGCATAATAATCCTTTTTTAGTTCCCATTTCTCACGCCATTCATAAAGTATAGCAAAATTCTGTAAATTGCAGAGACCATCATTGTGTGTTAGAAATGTATTACCCCTGAACAAGGTTCTAGTAGGCTTATGTACAAATTAGAATTGTGCAATAACAGAGCATAAGATATCTATGTTACACTGAAGGGATTTGTTAATTAGTTAAGTTATTGTTATTAAATGTTATATTCCAATGTTATTAGTTATATTCCTATTCCAATATTATATTTAAAAAATATATATATGAACCTGTTAACGTGCAAAAATATTCTTAGAAATATTTAACCTCCACACATTAACAAGTCCAATAGCTCAAATGAAAGATAAACACCTTGTTCATCTAGCCAGCGTGTCAGATTTCTAAAATGTTTTACGGCGAAAACATAGCACATATTTATGTCAAACCACCACCAAAGACACAAACGATATACAGCCATTTTGTCGAACAAAAGATGCAATCACAAACGCAGGATTAAAAGAAAAATAATTCACTAACCTTTTGAAAATCTTCATCATATGACAGTAATAGGACATGTTACACAGTACATTTATGGTTTTTTCAATAATATGCTATTTATATCCATAAATCTCCGTTTACATTGACGCCATGTTCAGAAAATGCACAAAAATGTCCGGAGAAATTATAGATAGCACCGCCAGATAACAGAAATAAACATCATAAACTTTGACTAAATATACATGTTCTACATATAGTTAGAAAGATACACTGCTTCTTAATGCAACCGCTGTGCCACATTTATTTTTAACGTTACAGAATTAGTTCACTATGTAATAATCTGAGACGGCGCTCAGACGTAAGCAATATTTCTCCGCTATGTTGGAGTCAACAGAAATACAAAATTACAACATAAATATTCCCTTACCTTTGATGGTCTTCGATCAGAATGTAGTGGAAGGAGTCATACTTACCTAATATAACGTTTGGTTTCATTTCGTGTGCCTTTATAGTAGCATATGCTACGAGTTCCAGCTGAAATGCATCCAAAATTACTTCTGGTCCCGAACAGTTGCGCATCAAAACATCAAAATGACATATTATATGTCGACTAAACTGGTCAAACTAAGTGCAGAATCAAGCTTTAGGATGTTCTAAACGTACAAAACAATTCTCAAATCTACCGGACAATCTTGCTTCTTCTCAGGCATTCTGGAACAAAGGAAGGTCTGTTCCAAAAGCGCGCTCTAGTCACCATGTATTTTCTTGCGACACTCACTCTTTTGCCTACCAAAGGGTCAAAACTTGCGGGATTTGCACAATTAAACGCTGTACTGAATGAGGACATCTAGTGGAAGACATAGAAAGTGTCTCCAGATCCATAGCTGGTTGGGAAGGGTGGGGGCGATGACGTCAAAGTTGCCCCAACTTTCAGTACTCCAAAAATAGTTTGGGAGATTGCCTGCTCTGTGAGTTCTGCTATACTTACAGACATAATTCAGTTCGGTTTTTAGAAGCTTTAGAGTGTTTTCTATCCAATAATAATTATTATATGCATATATTAGCAATTTTGGAAAGATTTTCTTTCAGTTTACTATGGGCACACTATTCATCCAAAGGGGGCAGTATTCTGCCTAGCCCTAACAGGATTTATTAAAAACAACTGTTGAAAACCTTTTGCTCCTAAATGTAATTTTATTGACTGCTGGGATTTAAAATCTTGCATTATTCAAATAATATTCCGTGCAATTGTACATAATTGTCACGCCCTGACCTTAGTATCTTTGTTTTCTTTATTATTTTGGTTAGGTCAGGGTGTGACATGGGCGATGTATGTGTTTTTGTTCCTGTCTAGGGGTTTTGTATGTCTATGGGTGTTAACTAATCTAGGTGTTATGTATGTCTATGGTTGCCTAGATTGGTTCTCAATTAGAGGCAGCTGTTTATCGTTGTATCTGATTGGGAACCATATTTAGGCAGCCATATTCCTTGGGTATTTTGTGTGTTATTGTCTATGTATTAGTTGCTTGTGTCTGCACTTATACACTGCTCAAAAAAATAAAGGGAACACTTAAACAACACAATGTACTCCAAGTCAATCACACTTCTGTGAAATCAAACTGTCCACTTAATAAGCAACACTGATTGACAATAAATTTCACATGCTGTTGTGCAAATGGAATAGACAACAGGTGGAAATTATAGGCAATTAGCAAGACACCCCCAATAAAGGAGTGGTTCTGCAGGGGGTGACCACTTCTCAGTTCCAATGCTTCCTGGCTGATGTTTTGGTCACTTTTGAATGCTGGCGGTGCTTTCACTCTAGTGGTAGCATAAGATGGAGTCTACAGCCCACACAAGTGGCTCAGGTAGTGCAGCAAATCCAGGATGGCACATCAATGCGAGCTGTGGCAAGAAGGTTTGCTGTGTCTTTCAGCGTAGTGTCCAGAGCATGGAGGCGCTACCAGGAGACAGGCCAGTACATCAGGAGACTTGGAGGAGGCCGTAGGAGGGCAACAACCCAGCAGCAGGACCGCTACCTCCACCTTTGTGCAAGGAGGAGCAGGAGGAGCACTGCCAGAGCCCTGCAAAATGACCTCCAGCAGGCCACAAATGTGCATGTGTCTGCTCAAACGGTCAGAAACAGACGCCATGAGGGTGGTATGAGGGCCCGACATCCACAGGTGGGGGTTGTGCTTACAGCCCAACTCCGTGCAGGACGTTTGGCATTTGCCAGAGAACACCAAGATTGGCAAATTCGCCACTGGCGCCCTGTGCTCTTCACAGATGAAAGCAGGTTCACACTGAGCACATGTGACAGACGTGACAGAGTCTGGAGACTCCGTGGGGAACGTTCTGCTGCCTGAAACATCCTCCAGCATGACCGGTTTGGCGGTGGGTCAGTCATGGTGTGGGGTGGCATTTCTTTGGGGGGCCGCACAGCCCTCCATGTGCTCGCCAGAGGTAGCCTGACTGCCATTAGGTACCGAGATTAGATCCTCAGACCCCTTGAGAGACCATATGCTGGTGCGGTTGGCCCTGGGTGCCTCCTAATGCAAGACAATGCTAGACCTCATGTGGCTGGAGTGTGTCAGCAGTTCCTGCAAGAGGAAGGCATTGATGCTATGGACTGGCCCGCCTGTTCCCCAGACCTGAATCCAATTGAGCACATCTGGGACATTATGTCTCGCTCCATCCACCAACGCCACGTTGCACCACAGACTGTCCAGGAGTTGGCGGATGCTTTAGTCCAGGTCTGGGAGGAGATCCCTCAGGAGACCATCTGCCACCTCATCAGGAGCATGCCCAGGCGTTGTAGGGAGGTCATACAGGCACGTGGAGGCCACACACACTACTGAGCCTCATTTTGACTTGTTTTAAGGACATTACATCAAAGTTGGATCAGCCTGTAGTGTGGTTTTCCACTTTAATTTTGAGTCCAAATCCAGACCTCCATGGGTTGATAAATTTGATTTCCATTGATAATTTGTGCGTGATTTTGTTGTCAGCACATTCAACTATGTAAAGAAAAAAAGTATTTAATAAGAATATTTCATTCATTCAGATCTAGGATGTGTTATTTTAGTGTTCCCTTTATTTTTTGAGCAGTGTATTATATAGCGTCACGTTCGGTTTATTGTTTTGTAAGTTTGTTTAGTGTTTCTTTGTCTTCATTAAAGAAGTATGTATTCATCTTACTCTGCGCCTTGGTCTCCTCCATACATCGAACGTGACAGAATAACCCACCATATAAGGACCAAGCAGCGTGAAAAAGAGGAGTGGACATCGTGGACTTGGGAGAAAGAGGAGTGGAGGACATACTGGACCTGGGAGGAGGTAATGGCAGGGGACTAGCACGGAAGCCCGGAAGCCCCAATCATTTTTTGGGGGGAGGCACAGGAGGAGATTGGTTGAGTCATGTAGGAGACCTGAGCCAACTCCTCGTGCTTACCGTGGGGAGCGTGTTACTGGTCAGGCACCGTGTGTCTCCAGTGCGCATCTCCAGTGCGCTCTATTCCAGCTCCTCGCATTGGCCGGGCTAGAATGGGCATCCAACCAGGAAGGAGGGTGCCGGCTCAGCGCTCCTGGTCTCCAGTATACCTCCATGGACCAGGATATCCTGCGCCGGCTCTGCGTACTGTGAGTCTGCACAGCTCTGTGCGTCCTGTGCCAGTGCCCTGCATTTGCAGGGCAAGTATAACCATCCAGCCAGGACGGGTTGTGTCAGCTCTACACTCCAGACCTCCAGTGCGCCTCCACAGCCCAGTATGTCCTGTGCCTGCTCCCCGCACTCGCCCTGAGGTGCTTGTCCACAGCCCAGTAACACCAGTGCCAATACCACGCACCAGGCTTCCTGTGCGTCTCCAGAGCCCTGTACGCCCTGTTCCTCCTCCCTGCACTCGCCCCGAGGTGCGTGTCCTCAGCCCGGTACCACCAATGCCGGTACCATGCACCAGGCCTCCAGTGCGTCTCCAGGGTCCAGTACTCCCTGCTCCTCGCACTCGCCCTGAGCTGCGTGTCCCCAGCCTGGTACCACCAGTGCGGGCACCATGCACCAGGCCTATAGTGCGCCTCGGCAGTCCAGAGCGTCGGGCGACAGTACCCAGTCCAGAGCGTCCAGCGACAGCACCCACCTTTATCGTTGTCTCTGATTGGGAACCATATTTAGGCACTTGTGTATTTCGTGGGTTATTGCCTATGTGTCTGCACTTATATTATATAGCATCACGTTTGGTTTATTGTTTTGTAAGTTTGTCTAGTGTTTCTTCGTCTTCATTAAAGAAGTATGTATTTATCTTACGCTGCGCCTTGGTCTCCTCCATACATCGAACGTGACAATAATGGATTGTATGGAAAAAACAAAACAAAGAAATAACAAAGTAAATTCATGTGCAGGTGAATTAAAAAGTCACTTTACAATAAAACTCCTCATACTGTGGATATTAATAGTGACATGTGCAACACCATTCCCCCCCCCCCCACATATTTTATGTAAATAATTCAAACTAGACTTAGCTTTGAATTATTACTTACTAAATAATTTCCAAATAAAACGTATTAAATGGAGTTTACATGTAAACTGTACCCATTTATTTCCCTTTATAGTTTATTCGCCTAAGCATGACCTTGTCAACAATTAGACATTGTTCTTAGGAGGGGCTAGTTACCCCCTAGTATTCTAAATGTCAGTTGGCTTTTCATAGCCGATCATTCAGAGGTGGAGACAGCAGAGGTCGAGACGGTGGCTAAAGTAAGCTGATGTTTGTTGAGGTTGTTTAAAGAGAACCTAACCACAGATTACAAATGGTAAACAATAAATTGTATGGCGCTAGCCACGTATCATCCACAGTGTAAAAATCATCGTCAAAAAAAAAAAAATTCACGACAGTTGTGATGGAAACTATAAATTTCGGTACAATTTTATAAATGCAGACAGATCATTTGTTTGTTTGACATGTCATCTTTTTGTGTCTGTAAAATTAATTGCTGTGGAAAGTCCTTTATGCACAAATATTGATATAATAACCATAATATCGAGCTACATTTGTGAGTCACGCGGTGATATAGTGTGTGGTCCTCCCACTACGATCTGGTAAACCATTCGGTTTATTAGGCTACAGATTAAATTATGAAAATATGATAAACCTCACAGGGTGGTTAAAAGTGCACAGTGATCTTGATGCTTCTTTCCAATAAATATTGAGGGTCTTATTCTGGTGATATGATGATCGATGCTTGACTGCCGTTTGACAAATACAAATATTCTCTCTCGCTCTTATCCATAATAATCGCATCAACTAGACTAGCCTACCCGCACTGTATCTGCGAGCGGTTGGCTAGAGCGCATTTGCCAAGACCAGGGTAGGCACATTTGCTATTTAACGCAAATTGAAAATGCGATAGAAACACATTGAACCTCTGTGTGTAATGCACTACGTCATTATTGTTGTTATTATTATCGTAATTGTAATGCACTACGTCATTATACGCAGATATTTATCCACAACTAGTCAATTTTATCCGTAACAGATCCGCAATGTCGCCAATTGGATGGAAACCTAGCTATTACTACTACCATTTTTAGAAGTACTACTTATCAATGTTTCTATGATACGTTTACCATGACAATTCTTGGAATGATGGCTGATGTATTGCCTTTACAATTGTGGGACCAAATGTTGTACCACGTTAAACTATCTTCTTTATGATGTACTCACAGCACTTCACCATTGGAGAGCAGAGGGAGAGATAGAGCCACAGCGGCCAGCAACACCAGTTCGACCCGCTTCATTGTGAGTCTGATTCAAATCCAAATGAAATTGCTTCACCCAGGCTCAAGCTTTTATCGTTGCATTTTCCTGACCGAAACTGTCCTTGACCCTCCACATTGGGACGGGTGCCAGACAACACGCTCACCCTCCCTCCCTCTATTTGTTCTTAGCAGAATTGGGAGCGAGATACAAGACTCCCCTTAAATCCTACTTCTGCCACCTAATTAATGAGACTCCTCTTAACTGTGTGTAATTCTATATTTATTGCTGTTAAGTCTATACCTATGCATGTCAGTGCTTAAGATGGCATGTGGGTATCTTAAAAAAACGAGAACTTGGGAAACATGTGGCTAGATAAATTAAATGAATGTGTGAAGTAGTTCAACTGAGAGACTCTAATGAAAAACAATAGGCTAAGTAGGTTTCTGATAGATGCAACATTTCTGTTTCTACTTAACTTTGACCAAATAGATGTTTGAGCCATTATTCTTGCCCACCAATAACTGGTACATTTTTTATGATTTAGCTGATGTGTGTGTGGGTTACTGACATTACGACATTTCCTGGCAGTTTTTCTCTCTCTCTGCAAACAGTGTTTGTTATGTAATGGGCAAGTGGCAATGCCCCCAATCTTTTTCAGATAACCCTACCCAATACAATCTATCGGCATATCTATTTATTATTGCCATCGAAATGTTAGCTGTTAAAATTAGATCAAACAATAAAATTAAGGGATTAGAAATCCGTGGTTTAAAAACTAAGGTGTCAATGTACGCTGATGATTCATGTTTTCTTTTAAAATTACAATTAGAGTCACTACACGGCCTCATAGAGGATCTAGATACTTTTGCTATCCTCTCTGGATTAAAACCAAATTATGATAAGTGTACTATATTACGTATTGGATCACTAAAAAAATGCAAATTTACATTACCATGTAGTTTACCAATAAAATGGTCTGATGGAGAAGTGGACATACTCGGTATACAAATCCCAAAAGGAAGAAATTCTCACTCCAATAAATTGTAATAGAAAGTTAGCAAAAATAGATAAGATCTTGCTACCATGAATAGGAAAATACCTGTCTATTTGTGGAAAAATCACCCTGATTAACTCTTTAGTCATATCACAGTTGAGCTATTTGCTTATGGTTTTGCCTACACCTAGTGACCTGCTTTTTAAATTATATGAACATAAAATAATTTGATTTGGAACGGCAAGCCAGATAAAATGAAAAGGGCCTATTTATATAACGAATATGCAGAAATTATTATTATTATTATTAAATATTAAAGCATTAGACTACTCACTAAAGGCATCAGTCATACAAAAGGTATACTTAAATCCAAACTGGTTCTCTAGTAAATTGGTACGAATGTCTCATCCTATGTTCAAGAAGGGCCTTTAACCCTTAATTCAGATTACAACGGCCCACTTTCAATTGTTTGAAAAGGAAATAATCTCCAATATATCTTTATTTTTAAAACAAGCCTTAGAAAGTTGGTTGTAATTTCAGTTTAATTCACCTGAAAAGACAGAACAAATAATACAACAAATATTGTGGTTAAATTCAAAAATACTTATTGATTAAAAAAACAGTATTTTTCGAAGAAATTTTTAAAAAATGTATAATTTTTGTGAATGATATCATAAATAGGACTGGTGGAGTTATGTCCCACATGCAGCTAACACAGACATATGGAAATGTCTGCTCTACCCAAAATTACAACCAATTAATTGCAGCATTACCACAAATGTAAGAGGCAAGTAGAAGGGGAAAAAAGTAACGAACTTGTATGTCGGCCTTGTATTAAAGAACGTAAATGGTTAAAGAAAAGTGTGATAAATAAAAACATATACCAATTTCATTTAAGGACCAAAAACGGACACCAAACGTGCCATATAAATTGCAAAATAGTAGGGAAGAGATTTTCGATGTACCCATTCCATGGCACATGGTTTATGAATTGATACGCAAAACAACGCCGGATGCAAAACTTCTAATTTTTCAATTTAAATTTCTATGCAAAATTATTGCAACTAATATAATGTTATATATATGGGGGATACAATCTTCCCAGCTCTGCAGATTCTGCTGTGAGGAGGCAGAGTCATTAGATCATTTATTTTGGTATTGTTCATATGTAGCTCGTTTTTGGTCACAGGTCCAGGAATGGCTGAAGAATTGCAACATTTGCCTAGAACTAACACTGCAGACAGCAATACTGGGTGATTTGAAAAGCCATAGTCAATCAATCAATAATATAATTATTTAAGCAAAAATGTTGATTTTTAATTTACAATCTGTAGAATCTATGAGCATAGAAAGGTTCAAGTCGTTTGTGAAGCATCACAGCACAGTTGAAAAATATATGGCAAATAGAAATCCAAAATGGATGATGTTGAGAGATAGATGGGAGAGGTTGAATGGAGCTGAAGGGTGGGACTAATAGCAAGATAAAACACGTAGAACATACCTGGTCTGTAAAATGTATATATGTTCAGAACTTTTGTGAAATAGCACAGTTACAAATAGAAATCAAACTGGATGGACATCAGAAATAGAGGAAGGACTAAACACAAACAAAAAATAACTATTGTAAAATAGACTGTGAATGTAAAATGTGTATTAAGATGTATAAATTGAAGGTAAAAGACAAGTGTTTATTAGTTTACTCCAATTGGGGGAGCGGTGGTAGGGTTTGCGGGGAATAATAATTAAGGTATATTCTTTTAAAAAGTATGTATGTCTATATACAGTGCCTTGTGAAAGTATTCGACCCCTTGAACTTTGCGACCTTTTGCCACATTTCAGGCTTCAAATATAAAGATATAAAACTGTATTTTTTGTGAAGAATCAACAACAAGTGGGACACAATCATGAAGTGGAACGACATTTATTGGATATTTCAAACTTTTTTAACAAATCAAAAACTGAAAAATTGGGCGTGCAAAATTATTCAGCCCCTTTACTTTATTTCTGCAATATTTAGCTGATCCACCCCTTTAAAAAATATATATATATATATATAAAAAAAATGCCCCCCAATCTTTTTCAGATAACCCTACCCAATACAAACGTTTTTTTCACATCCCTACTGTCTCCCATTTATGAAACGGATGGTTGTGTAGAAATATTTTACGCAAAAGTGGTTAAATTGATAGGTACTGTGACAACCCCCTGCCCCTAAACTCAAAAAGTGCAGAATAATTCCTGGCTTGAGTGGTGATGGGGCACATAACTCATGCAACCCAATATCATGTGCTCTGATATTGCTCAAATTTGGAATACAAGTTGTCAGTCGTATGCACTACTTACACAAATAGCATTAAGATATCTTATTTTATCTTGGACAGACCTGGAAACACAGAGATACAATAGGCATACAAATCTACAATTAATATTTATAATGAATGTAAGTTTTACGTTTTGGAAGCTGATAAATAGAACACTTTAGAAGTCAAATTTCCTGTATGGTCCTGTCTGACGAAAATACAAACAGTTACACATGTTTTTGATGTTGTGGCTATTGTAATCTAATCGGCTCTAAGGAAAACAAGTAGGCTCAGACGCTAAAAACTAATTTTTTTCAGTCAATGGTTCATCTGTGGATTTCATTTGTTCAGCCCACACTCTTGCAATTACGTTAGAGCCCTCCCCGCAAAGGAAACTCCAATATGGCTGCCACAATAACATTCAATTACTGTTTAATCACCTGTTTTATGAGAGACATTCCGATTTGTCTGTTATTATGATCTGGACTCAATACTATTTTTGTGCAATTCAATTATGTTGGGAATCCAATATGCCTGCCATAATTACACTCAAACATCTTTTTCTGGATATAAAAAAGGCAGCAGACTGCTTGTCATGGCAACACCAAGTATTCCAAGTCATGAGCCTCTGAGGTTCAATGAGCCAACTCAAAGTCTCCAACAAAAGGAAAGTGAAAGTTGACTTGGTGACATTATACACTGTAAACCCTTATTCTTTACTAGCACAAATATATTGAGTAGACTGAATTTAAATATCCCCAAACGTTTCACACACTCAAACACTTTAAGTGGTACTGACACAAAACCTGATGAGAAGTCATGTGAACTTTACATGTGTAAGTTGACCTAAACAATTACACACTTTTAAGTACACAAAAAAGAAACTTGAGGAGGCAGGTGAAGTGGAGGGCCGAATGTACCCCTGCTCCAGGGATTCGGAAGACATATCTTTCCATAGCCGCCGTCTCCTCTTGTGACAGGGAATACACGGGACTCCCGGGAAGTGCTGCGTCTACCAGGAGATTTATTACACAATCCCCCGTCGATGGGGTAGTAATTGAGTCAGCACCACGGGAAACGCAGGAGAATCAATAAGGAAAAAAATGATTTTCTCCTTGTGATCCTCCCGCGTCACCATGCCCAGTGGAGCGGTGGCCTCCCCAATTAGCCCCGACGCCAATGGTCGACTGTCTAGGACGTGAACTCGGCAGGGGGGATGAGCACGGTGGAGACCTGGTCTGGACTTTCCACTGTAGTCGCACCGATGGAAACCCCTAAACACCTCCCCGAGCACTCTCGTGACCACCCCGTGAGAGCCCTCTGTTGCCACGAAACAGTGGGGTCATGACAGGCCAACCAGGGTATACCCAGCACCACGGGAAACGCAGGAGAATCAATAAGGAAAAAACAGGTTTTCTCCTTGTGATCCTCCCGCGTCACCATGCCCAGTGGAGCGGTGGCCTCCCCAATTAGCCCCGACCCCAATGGTCAACTGTCTAGGGCAATTAACAATGGTGTGTGTAGTCAGTAAATCAGTAGTGTAAGTGAGTGGTTGCGTGCATAAATGTGATAATGAGGGGTGTTGAAAGGTGCCAATGCAAACAAACAAAAATGCCACAACCAAAATCTATCAGTGAATGCATGGAGAGAGTCTCCTCAATGAATAGGGAAGAGGTGCATTTATCCTGGGACACACCCAAACCCAGGTGTGTCCCATTTCGCTGACAGCCCTAAAATATCCAGTTTCTCTGAATTTTTCAATCTACCCTGCAGTATGTAATCGCTGGGACCAGGAACATCTTCCTCCTCATGCACAGACCTAGCCCGACAAGAACCCAGGGAAATAACGGTATCGTCCAAAAGAACAGGTTTAACGTCCTCTGTAGACTTCCATTGTTTAGCCTCAGAGGAACGTGCATAATAGGTTTTTAATAAATTTACATGGCACAGTTGGTCTGCTTTTCTCCGTCCTGGAGTGGCAACTAGATAGTTTTGCTCAGTGCACAGGTGCACAACCGTTTATGGACCTTGAAACTTGGCTTGAAAAGGAGAACCAACAATTGGCAGCAGAGCAATAACCTAGCCAATCAAATAGCCAATCAAATATGCCCTTCATCCTCTCCTGTGAAGATGATAGCTTCTCTTTAGCCATTTCACCAGCGGCATACGGGCGTCACCGGAAATCACACATATAAGATAACAGGGACTGAGGTGGCTCGGGAGACTTCCAGTCATCCTGGAGAACAGATAGAAGTCCACGCACCCTATGTCCAAACACAAGGTCATTTGGATTGAAACCCGTGCTCTCCTGTGAAACCTCCCTTGCGGCTAACGGTAAACAAGGCAACCCCTCCTCCCAATCCTTATTCATCTCAGTACAATAAGCTCTCAACAAAGACCTAAGTTTTTGATGGAAACGTTCCAGCGCTCCTTGACTTTGCACGTGATAGGCACTAGACAAATTGTGTTTAATATGGAGCTGTTGGAGAACCTGACCAAACAGATTAGAGGTGAAATTAGAACCTTGATCACTCTGAATGACCTTAGGGATTCCAAGCAGTGAGAGAAACTGAGTCAAATCTTTTAGCACAGACTTAGTGATGATAAACCGGAGAGGATAGGCAGCAGGAAAGTGATCTGACACAGTGAACTACCCTTTTTAGAACGAGGCAGAGGACCAACAGTCAATAATCAGATACTCAAAAGGTTGGCTGAGTACAGGAATAGGAAACAGTGGTACCGGCTTAATAGCTTGATTAGGTTGACCAGTTAATTGACCGGTTTGACACGTTTTGATGAACTCAGAAACATCCCCCTAGGCCAAAAGAAATGCCTTAATATGCGATTGTAGGTTTTCCTCACACCCATATGTCCAGCAACGTCATTGTGGGAAGTTGTCAACACCAACTCACAAAGCTTAACTGGTACAACAACCTGACTAAACGCCTAATGTGGGGTCAGCCCATTGCGCCTTGATTAGATTGGAGCGGGGTACAGATAACGGGATAACAAGGAAAGTAGTGACAGATTTCTTTGTGGCATTCTCATTAGCGCAGTGACCAGGTCGCCACGGCTTTATAGAACGCGTCACTGCACATAGAACGTGTCACTGCACACGCAGAGAACACCTTCGGGAAACTCTGCACACTCTCAGGAATCCCTACAAATGACGGCTTAGCGGAAACCACGAGAGATGGAAAAATGACAGGCCATACATGCTCACCAGCCAAGTTATTTCCAAGGATAACGTCGATACCCTCAATAGGCAACGAAGGACGCACCCCCACAAAAACCTCACCTTTCACCAGTCTACAATCCAACATCAGTTTATGCAATAGAACTGACAGTGTTCAAACCTATTCCCCTAATTAGAACACTATTCCCCGAATCAGTCTCAGCATAGAAAGGTAACACAGACTCCAACACAAACGATTGAGAGGCATCTGTGTCTCAGGATCTTCACTGGCAATAGGTTCTTACTTCCTAACAGACACAAAACCCTCTGCAATGAAAGGTAAATAGTCTGGGTCAATATGGACTTTCACATGCCCCTGGACATGAGACAATGTGTCAGGAGTGAACTGATGTGGAACAGGTGCAAATAACGCCGTAGGCTTAGATTTAACATAAGCGCACGTACTGAATTTACCCCTAGCCCTGAGAACCGGACATTCATTTTTCCAATGACCCGAACCTTGACAGTAGTGACACTCTTGACCAAAATCAGCTTTACCACGGGAGTCAGGCTCAACCCTAGTTGAATAAAACTCTGCCCGTGAACCAAAGTATCTCGGTGAGCGAGGCCCAAATCTCTCCTAACGCCCCCACTCTCTCCGAAAATGGGGCTCTGCAAAGACACTTTTGAGTCAAAACATACTCGTCCGCCAAAACCGCAACTTCAGCGACAGTCTTTAATTTTCGTTCGTTAATGTACGTGGCTATATGATCAGGGATTGTGTCCTTAAATCGCTCTAGCATAATCAGATCACACAGCCTTTGGAAATTCACAACTGCAGAGGCGGAACACCAGTGATTAAACTGTGAAGATAACTCATGCAAACATGAGTCTGTTTATTATTCTTTTTTAAAGTTCTAAACCATTGGCGATACGCTTCAGGGACCAATTCATAAATCTGTAACACAGCCATTTTAAACTTATCATAACTGGCACTGTCAGCTATACTAAGAGCTGAATATGCTTCCTGTGCTTTACCAGTCAACACACGCTGCAACATTAAAGTGCGGTCAGAATCAGGCCAACTCCTAGCGTCAGCAACACACAAATAACAAAAGAATGTCTCAGGGTCCATCTCATTAAATTTAGGCAACAACCGTAGGTTCCCAACAATATCAAATGTGTCCGGGGCACGATCAAAAGAGGACCGACCCCTAGGTAAATCTGGGTCACCTTCCCAGGGCAAACTCTCCCCTGAGAGCTTTCCTTCCCTAACCAGCTCCAGCCGCTCTTGTCGCAGCTTTGATTTTAGCACGCTACAAATCCTGTTTAAATTACAATTCCTTTTCATATTTTACACCGTCATGCTCCAGTTTCTCACGATTATGCTCTAGATGTAACAGAAGCAGTTCTTTCAGCTGTTCAAAAATAATTCAAACCTTGTAGTGTTCAGCAAACTTCAACAGCTGTTCTTTAGTACATAATTCTAACAGTTCCTCTAATGGAAAGAGAATGAACTCATCTACATTAGACGCCATAGTCAGAGGTAAATACAACAACTAAAAATCTTGCTCTTCCCCTCTACTGAACACACCAGACCGGACCACAAGAGAAGTGACAATCACACTGGGCACCACAGAAGAGAGATGAGATATATGGAACTTCCCCAAAACCTACAGTAACTTTGTGCAGATTTGCGGTGGGCCCGCTGGCAAGGAAATAAACCACCCAGCACGCTGGCAGATTCCCCCAAGCCACAGATGTGCCCCCGAGGCCACAGCTCAGTCCAGACACCACACAAAAATAAACAAAATAACCATGCCCAACCAAAAATGAAACACGTCGCTAAGCCTAACAGGGGAAAAAGGCTATAGATCAAAGGTAACCAATACTGGGCACCAAACATTACAACTCAAACAAGCTGTAACAGAAAATGCAAACAAAGCACCTACAGAGTTTAACTCCACGTTTTCTCCCAAACACAATACCTTCAAGATCCCCGATGAGCCCCCACTTGTCACGAACCGGCTCAAAGTTCGTAACAAAAAGGGAAACAACATGGAGATAAGGAATAACAAAATATATTTTAACTAAAGTAAACTAAAGACAATTAACAATGGTGTGTGTAGTCAGTAGTGTAAGTGAGTGGTTGCGTGCATAAATGTGATAATGAGGGGTGTTGATAGGTGCCAACGCAAACAAACAAAAATGCCACAACCAAGATCGATCAGTGGCTGCATGGAGAGAGTCTCCTCAATGAATGGGGAAGAGGTGCATTTATCTTGGGACACACCCAAACCCAGGTGTGTCCCATTTCGCTGACAGCCCTCCCGGCTCCGCCCACCGACATCCTATTAAGGAAAACAAGAGCAAAGAGAAAGAATTCGGCAGACAGAGTGGGAGGGTCATCACAGCAGAGAAAGGAGTCCTAGGTTGGAGAAAAAAAGTGCCATAAAAAGGAAAGATCCAGAACCACCACTAAAACGCACTGTTTACTGTGGCCCAGTCAACCTCTCACAGTTCCCTCAATCAAAAGTTGAAGCAGATCTGGAAAAACTAAGGATTGATGTTGCTCTTGAGATGAAGAAGACACACAAAGACTTGGCTGTAATCAATCGCTGTATGGGAAAGGCATTTGCCCTGAGAAGACAGGAGATTCTGAACAGCAGTCCTGAAATACAGACAGTGGAGAATAGATGGCCGGCACTATTTCTAGAGTCACAGGTATTGCTTTGGTATTGAGTTATTGTCATTCAGTAAGATCCTGGTAATGTATAATCACATTAGGTACAGAAATCTTGTGTCTTTAAAAATAAATAAAAATCTACAGATATGTGCAAAGTTTCATCCCATAACTAATCAGAACCTGCAGCGATCGTTCTTTGCTGCACTAGATCATCACACCAAACGCTTGCTGACTTTATCCTGGGAGGTGCAGGGACAGATGGGGAGCTTTGGTCTTTGGCTTTCTGAAGACGTATGATGAAATGGTTTGTTACATTCTAATTGACATATTTGGTCCGTTTCATTGGTCTGTGTGGGCACTCCCCCTATTTATTATTTTATTACGCTTTTGACCAAGATTATGTTATAATGCTGTTATTGCATCAAATGGTTGTTCTATGCAACAGAAAAAGGGGGTGTTAGAATGCTCATCTGTGTGTGTTCTACTGAGGATGAGCCTCTAGAGGATTTACGATGTCTTTGGGAATCATGACCTCCCCAGAGAAATTGCTAGAATGCTTAGAATATGTGTTGGATGTTGAAATGGGAGACAGTGCTAAGTATTTTGGGAGGAGGCTGAGCCATGTGCTATAGCAGCCGGTCACATGCAGGAACCCATGCAATGAGTTATTGCTTTTATGCTTCTTGTTTTATGAAGAATGTATGCATTTTCTACATGTGAGTTAATGTTCTTAAATCTTGTAACTTTCTTTTAAATTGAGAGAATTCTCAAAAAGGGGGTTTATGGTGGAAATTACAAGATTATGTTATAATGTTGTTATTGCATCAAATGGTTGTTTTATGCAACAGAATAAGGGAGTGTTAGAATGCTCATATGTGTGTGTTCTACTGAGGATGGGCCTCTAGAAGATTTACAATGTCTTTGGGTGATACCGCATTCTAGAGCATGAGTTAATGTTTCTGTTCTATAAGGTACCAGGGAGAGATGACTCCATGGCCAGACCCTGGTCTCTACACAATGAGATACTGTCTGCTGTGAATTATGAGTATCTTTCATACAAATCTTAACCTTGTGACCCATTCCATGCATCTGTTGTTTGTCATGAACATCCAGGAGGATGGACTTTGCTATAAAATGCTGTGGCTCAAATCCACTCGTTGAGTTCTCAGTGATCCCCTCCTGAGGTGATTACCGACCAGCTCCATTACTGCAGTAATTAAATAATACAGTTAGACTGTTTTGAAGAAATCTAAAAGTCTCTCCATTTGATTACAATAATTTCACCACACAGTGTTAACAGCAGTGCTCCAATGAGAATTGATTTTGGCATGTTGGGTGGTATCTACCTGTTCGTTGCACAGCATAAAATTGTTTTCCACAGCAGGGTTAACTGGTGCATCTGAACATCACTGTTAGTAGACCCAACTTCTAAGACACACCATACATGTAATTTTGAAACTAGGGAAATGGAAACTTAGGAAAAGGGTGGCTAGTGAGGTCTAAGTCAGTCTCTCTTTCTGCCTATCGTTTGTTCTCCTCTTATGCCTTGTCATATTATTTGTCTGCTATTGTCTCCTCCCACAACACACACTAGCCACATCATGTGGATACATACAGATAAGAAATTAAAGGGTGTGGGAAATGGTTGGTGAGGTCTTCTCATGCCCTCTACTCTTTTTTTTAGCTAGCAACAGCAAGCTAGCTAAATAGGACAAATTAGCTAGCAAGTGCAAGCTAACTAGCTAAATTGCCATACATGTTTAATGCTTTTCGACCTGTCCCCAAATTATTGTCACTGGTTCAGAGTTTGTTTTTATATTTTAACCTGCATGTTGTGATCGCCTTATGTAGGGGGACAACATAAATTTATGCACAACAGCGCACGATGGTGCACGTGCGCAGCCGGTTTGGGTTCTGTGTTACACAATTTGTCCTCTCTATAGTCTCCCATCAGACAGAGTAAATTGTGCTGATGTACTGTCCTCTGCAATGACTTGTGTGCTGACCCTAATCTGGCCCTCTATAACATTGTACTCTGTCAGTGCGTGTGGTGTATAAATGCTTACTCTCTGGCATTATGTAGGTAGAATTATGTAGACAGCTCAAAACCTAACAGTGAGAATAATACAGATTGCTAAGTGTAGTAATGCCCCAATTGGTTAGGGCCAAACCTATTTAAACGGTGACAGGGTGAGGATGGATGAAAAACATGCCCAAAGTAAACTGCCTATTTCACAGGCCCAGAAGCTAGAATATGCATATAATTGGCAGATTAGGATAGAAAACACTCTAAAGTTTCCAAAACTGTCAAAATATTGTCTGTGAGTATAATAGAACCGATATTGCAGGACAACCTGAGGAAAATACAACAAGGAAATGCTGTTTTTCTGAAACCTCTCTGTTCCATTGCAAGCCTATCCTACATTTAAAGGGATATCAACCAGATTCCTTTCCCTGTAGCTTCCACATGGTGTGAACAGTCTTTAGACATAGTTTCAGGCTTTTATTCTGAAAAATGAGCGAGAATGATCACATAGCGTCAGTGGATAGCTAGGTGTCCCCAGATCTGTGCATGCATGAGCGCCTGGAGCGCCTTTAGTGCTCTCTCTCTCTCCTATTGAAAAGGCTACCGTCCAGTTGAAATATTATCGATTATTTATTGTAAAAACAACCTGAGGATTGCCCGTTCCATGATCTCGCCATCACGGTTGACAACTCCATTGTGTCCTCCTCCCAGAGCGCTAAGAACCTTGGCGTGATCCTGGACAACACCCTGTCGTTCTCAACTAACATCAAGGCGGTGGCCCGTTCTTGTAGGTTCATGCTCTACAACATCCGCAGAGTACGACCCTGCCTCACACAGGAAGCAGCGCAGGTCCTAATCCAGGCACTTGTCATCTCCCGTCTGGATTACTGCAACTCGCTGTTGGCTGGGCTCCCTGCCTGTGCCATTAAACCCCTACAACTCATCCAGAACGCCGCAGCCCGTCTGGTGTTCAACCTTCCCAAGTTCTCTCACGTCACCCCGCTCCTCCGCTCTCTCCACTGGCTTCCAGTTGAAGCTCGCATCCGCTACAAGACCATGGTGCTTGCCTACGGAGCTGTGAGGGGAACGGCACCTCAGTACCTCCAGGCTCTGATCAGGCCCTACACCCAAACAAGGGCACTGCGTTCATCCACCTCTGGCCTGCTCGCCTCCCTACCACTGAGGAAGTACAGTTCCCGCGCAGCCCAGTCAAAACTGTTCGCTGCTCTGGCCCCCAATGGTGGAACAAACTCCCTCACGACGCCAGGACAGCGGAGTCAATCACCACCTTCCGGAGACACCTGAAACCCCACCTCTTTCAGGAATACCTAGGATAGGATAAAGTAATCCTTCTCACCCCCCTTGAAAGATTTAGATGCACTATTGTAAAGTGGCTGTTCCACTGGATGTCTTAAGGTGAACGCACCAATTTGTAAGTCGCTCTGGATAAGAGCGTCTGCTAAATGACTTAAATGTAAATGTAAAATTATAAAAAACATTTGACATGTTTCTACGAACTTTACGGATACTATTTTGAATTTTTGTCTGCCCGTCGTGACCTGCACGAGCCTGTGGATTACTGAACAAAACGCGCCAACCAAATGGAGGTTTTTGGATATAAAAATAATCTTTATGGAACAAAACAAACATTTATTGTGTAACTGGGAGTCTCGTGAGTGCAAACATACGAAGATCATCAAAGGTAAGCGATTAGTTTGATAGCTTTTCTGACTTTCGTGACCAATCTACTTTGCTGCTAGCTGTTTGTATTGTTTTGTCTGCTGAGAGCTGTCCTCACATAATCGCATGGTTTGCTTTCACCGTAAAATCTTTTTGAAATCTGACACACCAGGTGGATTAACAACAAGCTAAGCTGTGTTTTGGTATATTACACTTGTGATTTCATGAAAATTAAATATTTTTAGTAATTTAATTTGGCGCTCTGCAATTCACCGGATGTTGATGAAAATGATCCCGCTAGAGGGATCGGTGCACCAAGAAGTTTTAACCTATCATCATTAATATAATATTTGAATTACAATGTACTAATAAAACTAACGGTTTCTTATTCTTATTCTTGATTTTGGCAAAAAGTAAACATCCAGAGAGCCTCTGTATTCAAGTCATATGGCCAAGGTACAGTTGAAGTCAAAGGTTTACATCCACTTAGGTTGGAGTCATTAAAACTCGTTTTCAACCACTCCACAAATTTCTTATTAACAAACTATAGTTTTGGCAAGTTGGGTAGGATATCTACTTTGTGCATGACTCAAGTAATTTTTCCAACAATTGTTGACAGACAGATTATTTCACTTATAATTCAATGTATCACAATTCCAGTGGGTCAGAAGTTTACTTACACTAAGTTGACTGTGCCTTAAACAGCTTGGAAAATTCCAGAAAATTATGTCATGGCTTTAGAAGCTTCTGATAGTCTAATTGACATCATTTCAGTCAATTGGAAGTGTACCTGTGGATATGTTTCAAGGCCTACCTTCAGACTCAGTGCCTCTTTGCTTGACCTTCATGGGAAAATCAAAAGAAATCAGCAACGACCTCAGAAACAAAATTGTAGACCTGAACAAGTCTGGTTCTTCCTTGGGAGCAATTTCCAAATCCCGGAACTTACCATGTTCATCTGTACAAACAATAGTACGCAAGTATAAACACCATGGGACCACGCAGCCATCATACCGCTCAGTAAGGAGATGCGTTCTGTCTCCTAGAGATGAACGAGTGTACTTTGGTGCGAAAAGTGCAAATCAATCCCAGAACAACAGCAAAGGACCTTGTGAAGATGCTGGAGGAAACAGGTACAAAAGTATCTATATCCACATTAAAATTAGTCCTATACACATAAGCCACTGCTCCAAAACCGCCATAAAAAAGCCAGACTACGGTTTGCAACTGCAAATGGGGACAAAGATTGCACTTTTTGGAGAAATGTCCTCTTGTCTGATGAAAGAAAAATAGAACTGTTTGGCCATAATGACCGTTTGGAGTAAAAAGGGGAAGGCGTGCAAGCCGAAGAACCCCATCCCAACCGTGAAGCACGGGGGTGGCAGCATCATGTTGTGCGGTTGCTTTGCTGCAGGAGGGCCTAGTGCACTTCACAAAATAGATGGCATCATGAGGAGGGAAAATGTTGGATATTTTGAAGCATCATCTCAAGACAGTTAGTTAAAGCTTGGTCGCAAATGGGTCTTCCAAATGGACAATGACCCCAAGCATACTTCCAAAGTTGTGGCAAAATGGCTTAAGGACAACAAAGTCAAGGTATTGGAATGGTCATCACATATCCCTGACCTCAATCCTATAGAACGTTTGTGGGCAGAACTGAAAAAGTGTGTGCGAGCAAGGAGGCCTAGTAACCTGACTCAGTTACAGCAGCTCTGTCAGGAGGAATGGGCCAAAATTCACCCAACTTATTGTGGGAAGCTTGTGGAAGGCTACCCAAAACCTTTGACCCAAGTTATACAATTTAAAGGCAATGCTACCAAATACTAATTGAGTGCATGCAAACTTCTGACCCACTGGGAATGTGATGAAAGAAATAAAAGCTGAAATAAATCATTATCTCTACTATTATTCTGACATTTCACATTCTTAAAATAAAGTGGTGATCCTAACTGACCTAAAACCGGGATTTTTTAAATTTTCAATATTCCAAGGTAAGAAGTTTTAAGTTGTAGTTAATATAGTATTGATAGGACTATTTCTCTCTATACCATTTGTATTTCATATAACTTTGACTATTGGATGTTCTTATAGGCACTATAGTATTGCCAGTGTAACAGTATAGCCCCCCCCGAGTGACGAGTGAGTGACGTTTGAAACAGTATTAGCGCACACCCAGCTAACTAGCTAGCCATTTCACATTGGTTCACCAGACATTAGGCTGATAGGCTTGAAGGCATAAATAGCGCTGTGCTTGCGAAGAGCTGCTGGCAAAACGCGCGAAAGTGCTGTTTGAATGCATGATTACGGGCCTGCTGCTGCTCAGTCAGACTGCTCTACCAAATCAGATGTAATTATAACATAATAACACACAGAAATACGAGCCTTTGGTCATTAATATGGTCGAATCCGGAAACTATCATTTCGAAAACAAAACGTTTATTATTTCAGTGAAATACGGAACCGTTCGGTATTTTATCTAACGGGTGGCATCCCTAAATCTAAATATTCTTGTTACATTGCACAACCTTCAATGTTTGTCGAAATTACGTAACATTCTGGCAAATTTAGTTCACAGTGAGCCAGGCAGCCTAAACTGTTGCATATGCCCTTGACTCTGCGTGCAATGAACGCAAGAGAAATGACACAATTTCACCTGGTTAATATTGCCTGCTAAACTGGATCAGTAGTTATAACTAGTGATTATGATTGCTTGTTTAAAACATTTTTTTTTTAATGCTAGCTAGCAATTTACCTTGGCTTCTACTGCATTTGCGTAACAGGCAGGCTACTCGTGGAGTGCAATGGTTAGAGCATTGGACTAGTTAACTGTGCGGTTGCAATATTGAATCCCCTGAGCTGACAAGGTGAAAATCTGTCGTTCTGCCCCTTAACAAGGCAGTTAACCCACAGTTCCTAGGCAATCATTGAAAATAAGAATGTGTTCTTAACTGACTTGCCTAGTTAAATAAACGTTTTTATTTATTTTTATCATCGGAAATCGTCGCCCAAAAATACCGATTTCAGATTGTTATGAAAGCTTGAAATCAGCCCTAATTAATCTGCCATTCCGATTAATAGGTTGACCTCTAATGTAAACTTCTGACTTCAACTGTATTTTGCTACCACCAATGGCTGGCCACCACATGTGATACCTGAACTGAACTAGCATGCAAAGAATGAGCTCTCATGTTGGGGTGACTCATACATTTTTCTGGGAAACTGCAGTAATCCCAACATCCCTTTATATTCATATGCCATATATGGCAAACAAGACACTCCTTAGGACGGTCAAATTTAAACAAAGATGCTGTATGTCTTTGTGTATGATGGCTGGAGATTGACTGTGAGATCGTGGCCTTTGTGCACCATGCTTGACCAACTCCACCTCCTCTGCAAGCCCTTTACTGTCCATCAAAGCCCAGGGATCATCGTATATACACTACATGGTATATACCAAGTATGTGGACACCTGCTCATCGAACATTCCATTCCAAAATCTCGCAGTCCGTGTTCCAATTCGTTCCAAGGGTGTTCGATGAGGTTGAGGACAGGGCTCTGTGCAGGCCAGTAAAGTTCTTCCTTACCGATCTCGACAAACCATGTTTGTATGGACCTTGCTTTGTGCACGGGGGAATTGTCATGTTGAAACAGGAAAGGGCCTTGACCAAACTGTTGCCACAAAGTTGGAAGCCACAGGAGGCTGCTGAGTGGAGAACGGCACATAATAATATCTTGAACAGCACAAATGGAATGGCATTAAACACATGGAAACTATGTGTTTGATGTATTTCATACCATTCCACCTATTGCGCTCCAGTCATTACCACAAGCCCGTTCCCCCCAATTAAGGCGCCACCAAACTCCTGTGTTGGAAGCACAGAATCATCTAGAACATCATTGTATGCTTTAGCGTTAAGATTTCCCTTCACTGCAACTAAGGGGCCTAGCTAAAACCATGAAAACAGCCCCAGACCATTATTCATCCTCCGCCAAACTTTACAGTTGGCATTATGCATTGGGGCAGGCAGCGTTTTCCTTGCATCTGCCAAACCCAGATTCATTCGCCGGACTGCCAGATGGTGAAGCGTGATTCATCACCCCAGAGAACGCGTTTCCACTGCTCCAGAGCCGAGTGGCGGTGAGCTTTACACCTCTCCAGCTGACATTTTTGGCATTGCGCATGGTAATCATAGGCTTGTTTGCGGCTGCTTGGCCATGGAAACCCATTTCATGAAGCTCCCGACTAACAGTTATTGTGCTGGCATTACTTCAAGAGCCAGTTTGAACTCTTAGTAAGTGTTGCAACCAAGGACAGCCAATTTTTACTTGCTGCGCACTTCAGCACTCGGCGGTCCCTTTCTGTGAGCTTGTGTGGCCTACCACTTTGTGGCTGAGCCGTTGTTGTCCTAGACATTTCCACTTCACAATAACAGCACTTACAGTTGACCGGGGCAGCTGTAGCAGGGCAGAAATTTGACGAATTGACTTGTTGGAAAGGTGCCATTCTATGACGGTGTCATGTTGAAAGTCACTGAGCTCTTCAGTAAGGCCATTCCCTTGCCAATGTTTGTCTAAGGAGATTGCATGGCTGTGTTCTTGATTTTATACACCTGAGAAAAATAGGTGTGGCGAAATGCCCGAATCCACTAATTTCAAGGGGTGTCCACATACTTTTGTATATACAGTGCATTCGGGATGTATTCAGACCCCTTGACTTTTTCTACATTTTGTTACATTACAGCCTTATTCTAAAATAATTTTCCCCTCATCAATCTACACACAATATCCCATAATGACAAAACAAAAACAGGTTTATAGAATTTTTTGCAAAAACAAAAATCAAATATCACATTTACAGAAGTATTTAGATTCTTTACTCAGTATTTTGTTGAAGCATCTTTGGCAGCGACTACAGCCTTGAGGCTTCTTGGGTATGACGCTCCAAACTTGGCACACCTCTATTTGGGGAGTTTCTCCCATTCTTCAGAGATGTTCGATCGGGTTCAAGTCCGGGCTCTGGCTGGACCACTCAAGGACATTCAGAGACTTGTCCCGAAGCCGTTCCTGCGTTGTCTTGGCTGTGTGCTTAGGGTTGTTGTCCTGTTGGAAGGTGAACCTTTGCCCCAGTCTGAGCTTCTGAGAGCTCTGGAGCAGGTTCTCATCAAGGATCTCTCGCTACTTTTCTCTGTTCATCTTTCCCTCAATCCTGACTAGTCTCCCAGTCCCTGCCATTGAAAAACATCCCCACAGCATGATGCTGCCACCTCCATGCTTCACTGTAGGGATGGTGCCAGATTACCTCCAGATGTGACAATTGGCATTCAGGCCAAAGATTTCAGTCTTGGTTTCATCAGACCAGATAATCTTGTTTCTCATGGTCTGAGAGTCCTTTAGGTGTTTTTTGGAAAACTCCAAGCGGGCTGTCATGTGCATTTTACTGAGGAATGGCTTCCGCCTGGCCACTGTACCATAAAGGCCTGATTGGTGGAGTGCTGCAGAGATGGTTGTCCTTCTGGAAGGTTCTCCCATCTCCACAGAGGAACTCTGGAGCTCTGTCAGAGTGACCATCGGGTCCTTTGTCACCTCCCTGACCAAGGCCCTTCTCCCCCGATTGTTCAGTTTGGCTGGGCGGCCAGCTCCACTGTGTTCTTGGGGACCTTCAATGCTGCAGAAATGTTTTGGTACCCTTCCCCGGATCTTTGCCTTGACACAATCCTGTCTCTGAGCTCTACGGACAAATCCGTCGACCTCAGGGCTTTGTTTTATCTCTGAAATGCACTGTCAACTGTTTAACCTTATATAGACGTATGTGTGCCGTTCCAAATCTTGTCCAATCAATTGAATTGACCACAGGTGGACTCCTATCAAGTTGTAAAGACATCTCAAGGATGATCAATGTAAACAGGATGCACCTGAGCTACATTTCGAGTCTCATAGCAAAGGGTCTGAATACTTATGTAAATAAGGTACTTCTGTTTTTTATATTTATTACATTTTCAAATGTTTCTAAAAACCTGTATTTGCTTTGTCATTATAAGGTATTGTGTGTAGATTGATGAGGAAAAAATCGAATCAATTTTAGAATAAGGTTGTAAAATAATAAAATGTGGAAACGGGGAAGGGTTCTGAATACTTTCCTAATGCACTGTAAGTTTTTGATAGCTACAAAATGTCTGTTTGTAATATAACCTCTTAGATCAACTTAGACCAAACAGAAGATTGAGTCCTTTCTACCCACCAATACCTGGTGAATGTTTGGCGATTTAGCTGGTTTGTAAGCATGTGTGTGTGTTATGTTATAAATACGGATCGATAATTTAAACCAGAATTCCCAGCAGCTCTTATCTCTCTGCAAACATCAGTGTTTGTTTAGGTAACTTTGCTTACCCAGCACACTGGAGTCAATGAAATCAAACACACCTTGCGTAATCAACAGAAAATAAATACGTATTTGACACAGGTCTGCAGTAAACAGGTTAAGCAGAATTGGGATGTATTGCCAGGAAGGAAGGGACAGTGTTGGAGAAGCTTACATTTTGGAGTGTTTAACCAGGGGACCAAACCAATTAACTTGTTTCTTCAATATACATTTTTAACAGAGTTGTGTGAATGCCAATGAACATCGGCAAAATGGTCGCCTCATTAAACCAGCCTGATCTCACATAATCTGTTACAGAACATGAGAGCAGCGGTCAGTCTGGTTTCACAAGGCTACAAAAATCAGGGCTGCGAACTTATGTAGAAAGCTTGAGTGAGATTTGCTATGTGAATTTCATTGCCCCCTTGCACAACCCCTAGACTGGGGGTCCTCTCCCAGGAACATTTTTAAAGCAAATTTCCTGTAATTCTGCTTATTAGGCCTATGACAATTTAAAAAAAATACAGGTCAGGTCAGGTGTATTCAGGATGACTTGAACATTAAATTAACACATTTTACAACTTTGTTACTTTGAGTTTTTGGAGGATGAAATTTGAAGTATGCTGATCTTTTTTTTAAACATATTTTTTTTAGGTGGTTTGACACTTCATTTAGACAGTAATAAAAAGAGTCAGGGAGAAGGGCAAATGGGAGAAACAGTGACAAGGTTGGAAGCAGAGATTGATCCCTGTTCTCAGGTGGAACATTATATGTGACACGTGCCAGATACAATATGGCTCTGCACAGAAAATACTAATATTATTGGTTGATGGCAGTTGAGTGACCACATTTAAAATACTCAAATGCGGGACAACAGGATGATTTTGCGGGACCCACATCCACAACAATCCCCCTCCCGTTCATGGTGTAGTGCAATTTTTTTAGGTGCCGGAAATCAATACTAATGTAAACTACATCATAATTTCTCAATGTACCAACAGATCTAGCCTATTGAATATCATTATGGAATATCCACCTGACAGGTGTGGCATATCAAGAAGCTGATTAAACAGCATGATCATTACACAGGTGCAACTTGTGCTGAGGACAATAAAGGCACTCTAAAATGTGCAGTTTTGTCACATCACTATGCCACAGATTTCTCAAGTTTATTTGGATCGTGCAATTGGGCATGCTGACTGCAGGAATCTCCACCAGAGCTTTTGCCAGAGAAATTAATGTTCATTTCTCTACCATAAGCTGCGGGATTGTCTAAGACCAGCCACCTCAACAGCAGATGAAACTGTGGGTTTGCACAACTGAAGAATTTCTGCACAAACTGTCAGAAACCGTCTCAGGGAAGCTCATCTGCATGCTCGTCGTCCTCACCAGGGTCTTGACCTGACTGCAGTTTGGTGCCGTAACTAACTTCAGGGCAGCCTCCCGAGTGACGCATTGGTCTAAGGCACTGCATCGCAGTGCTAGCTGTGCCACTAGAGATTCTTGGTTTGAGTCCAGACTCTGTCACAGCCGGCCGCGACCGGGAGACCTATGGGATGGTGCACATTTATCCCAGTGTCGTCTGGGTTAGGGGAAGGTTTGGCCGGGAGGGACGTACTTGTCCCATCACGCACTAGCGATTCCTGTGGTGGGCTGGGCTCAGTGTACACTGACACGGTCGCCAGGTGTACAGTGTTTCCTCCAACACATTGGTGAGGCTGGCTTCCGGGTTAAGTAGGCATTGTGTCAAGAAGCAGTGCGGCTTGTTTAGGTTGTGTTTCAGAGGACACATGGCTCTCGACCTTCGCCTCTCCCGAGAGTAGCAGTGATGAGACGAGACTGTAATTACCAATTGGATACCACAAAATTGGGGAGAAAAAGAGGGTAAAAAAATATATTCAGTTTACATACACCTTAGCTAAATACATTTAAACTCAGTATTTCACAATGCCTGACATTTAATCCTAGTAAAAATTCCATGTCTTAGGTCAGTTTGGATCACCACTTTAGTATTTGGTAGCATTGCCTTTAAATTGTTTAACTTGGGACAAAGGTTTTGGGTAGCCTGCCACAAGCTTCCCACAATAAGTTGGGTGAATTTTGGCCCATTCCTGTAATGGGATTCTTCCGTCGAAGGAGAGGAGGACCAAAATGCAGCGCGGTAATTGTCCATGGTTTTTAATGAGAAAAACTGAACATGAACACATAACCAAAGTAACAAAGGGAAAACCCAAAAACAGTCCCGTGTGGCACAAACACTGACACAGGAAACAACCACCCACAAAACCCAACACAAAACAGGCTACCTAAATATAGTTCCCAATCAGAGACAATGACTAACACCTGCCTCTGATTGAGAACCATATCAGGCCAAACATAGAAATAGACAAACCAGACACACAACATAGAATGCCCACCCAGCTCACATCCTGACCAACACTAAAACAAGGAAAACACAAAATAACTATGGTCAGAACGTGACAATTCCTCCTGACAGAGCTGCTGTAACTGAGTCCGGTTTGTAGGCCTCCTTCCTCGCACACACCTTTTCAGTTCTGTCCACAAATGTAATATTGGATTGAGGTCAAGGCATTGTGATGGTCACTCTAATGCCTTGACTTTGTTGTCCTTAAGCCATTTTGCCACAACTTTGGAAGTGTGCTTGGGGTCATTGTCCATTTGGAAGACTTCCTGACTGATGTCTTGAGATGTTGCTTCAATATAGCCACAATTTTCCTGTCTCATGATGCCGTCTATTTTGTGAAGTGCACCAGTCCCTCCTGCAGCAAAGCACCCTCACAATATGATGCTGCCACCCCTGTGCTTCATGGTTGGGATGGTATTCTTCGGCTTGTAAGCCTCCCCCTTTTTCCTCCAAACATAACGATGGTTATATGGCCAAACAGTTCTATTTTTGTTTCATCAGACCAGAGGACATTTCTCCAAAAAGTACGATCTTTGTCCACATGTGCAGTTGCAAACCGTAGTCTGGCTTTTTTATTACGGTTTTGTAGCAGTGGCTTCTTCCTTGTTGAGCGGCCTTTCAGATTATGTCGATATAGGACTCGTTTTACTGTGGATATAGATACTTTTGTACCTTTTTCCTCCAGCAACTTCACAAGGTCTTTGGTGTTGTTCTGGGATTGATTTGCACTTTTCGCATCTCTAGGAGACAGAACATGTCTCATTCCTGAACGGTATGATGGCTGCGTGGTCCCATGGTGTTTATACTTGTGTACTATTGTTTGTACAGATGAACGTGGTACCATCAGGCGTTTGGAAATTGCTCCCAAGGATTACATTTTTTTTCTGAAGTCTTAGCTGATTTCTTTTGATTTTCCCATGATGTCAAACAAAGAGGCAATGACTTTGAAGGTAGGCCTTGAAATACATCCACAGGTACACCTCCAATTGACTCAAATTATGTCAATTGGCCTATCAGAAGCTTCTAAAGCCATGAATTTTCAAAGTTGTTTAAAGGCAGAGTCAACTTAGTGTATGTACATTTCTGACCCACTGGAATTGTGATACAGTGAATTATAAGTGAAATAATCTGTCTGTAAAGAATTGTTGGAAAAATAACTTGTGTCATGCACAAAGTAGATGTCCTAACCGACTTGCCAAAACTATAGTTTGTTAACAAGAAGTTTGTGGAGTGGTTGAAAACAAGTTTTAATTACTCCAACCTAAGTTTATGTAATCTTCCGACTTCAACTGTATACATATAATAATAATAATAATGATAATAATAATTTCTTCAGGGGGCAAATGCTCACCTTAGATTACCACTGGCACGCTGAAGAAGTGTGCTCTTCACAGATGAATCCTGGTTTCAACTGTACCGGGCAGATGGCCAACAGCATGCATGGTGTCGTGTGCCCGTGCAAGCGGTTTGCTGATGTCAACATTGTGAACAGAGTGCCCCATGGTGGTTGTGAGGTTATGGTATGGGCAGGCATAAGCTACGGACGACAAACACAATTGCATTATATCGAAGGCAATGTGAATGCACAGAGATATCTTGACGAGATTCTGAGGCCCATTGTCGTGCTATCACCTCATGTTCTGCCCTCACCTCATGTTTCAGCATGATAATGCACGGCCCCATGTTGCAACTCTGGACTACTGGACATTTTTTATAAATGAACAAATTGTACCCCAGTAGACTTTGATTACATTTCCAATATTCATTAAGAGTTATGTGAAGGCCAATTAGATGATGGTCCAATCTCATTCGGTCTCCTATCAATATATATATATCTTTTTTACCTTTGTCGCAAGAGTGAAAGAAACAAGTAGTCAAGACGACTAGCTTGATTAAGTCTCCTCCATGTATATCTCACCAGGTCAGGGTTTTTTAAATCTCCAAATATCCACTATTTCTAATGTGTCCATAATATTTGTAATTTCCTTAAGGGTACGGTGATGATAGTTTGTAGAGTGATTTCCTTTACGGTCCATTGAGTTACTTATAACACTGTGTTATAGTCTCCCACCATAATGATTTGATCGTTAGTTGCATGTAAATTCAATAGGTTGGTGTAAATATTTTCGATCAAGTGTGGATTATCCTCGACCATATAGATTAATGAGCCAAATCTGTTTTTCATCCACTTTCATACTCAAACCTTGCGGATCATTTGACTGTTTGCACTTTCAGAGCTACATTTTTTTGTTCATTATTATTATCATTACACCGTTTGAGTTCTTTTGTCCATGACAGAAAATGATTCCACCGCCCCCATATTCCTTTTCCCACGGAACTTCATCTAAAAAATGTAGAGTGAGTTTCCTGTGAACGGTATAGGGGAGACCGGGATGGTTGTTCCACTTTTCACCTTTTGGTCAGTTTCTCAATGATCGTTTATGGTAGTGTATACGTGATACAAACAACCTGCATCTGTCCTTTACAAATTGGTGTGGTTTAATATACAGTGTATGTAAATCAAAGTGCAAAATCATGGTGTTGTCTTAAATACAAGGAGTGAAGTGTTACGATTTACCCCATGATCTGGGTTAGTTATAACAGTGAATTGTAACAGAATGAAAAAGTGCATAACTCATGTCATGCAACTAATTATTGAACTCCTTTATTGAGACCATGAGAGTAACATTTACATATTTAACATTTTGTTGGGCAGAAATAATAATAAATATAAATAATAAAATGTTTAATTTACTCTCCATTAAATAGTATTTCTCAACCAAACAACAATGATGCTAAACTAAACACCTGAACGTTTGTGGTGTGTGTGTCTCTGTGTGTGTGTGTGTGTGTCTCTCTCTCTGTGTGTGTGTGTGTGTGTGTGTGTGTGTGTGTGTGACTGAATGTTGGACATGTTCACTTAATCAGAGTCACAGTTGTGACACTGGTATGGTTGTCCTGGAGTACAGGCTTGTGGGTCCATAATTTGCATTCCCAGCAATTCACCCAGACCTCCTTGGACTTGGAATTGTTAAAGTGCTCCTTGCACACAATGCAGAAGTTTTCATCATTGGAGGAATCTCAACTTTCTATTTCAATGTGCTTTGTTTCGAAGACGCACTACTTCGTCCACTACCCTAGCCTGCTACTTGCCTATGGAACTTTGATCCACCAGTCCACCATGCGATTTGAAGCGGAACACCGAAATTTCAACAGGCTCTCAGCAGTTGTGGGAAACTTTCAAAATAGAACGAAGAAGACCCTTGCAAAAATACATCAGCACAGACAATGTTGGGAGCAAACCAACAACAACTGCCATGGCAACACAACAACACACTGTGCTGTGATGTCCCACTGCATGCACTTCTAAACTCTACCGTGGAGTATCAAGTGCCAGATTCCGAGAAGCCATCAGAGAAAAAAGTGTCACCAAGACAAAGTCCATTGCAGAGAACAACGTGCAATACAATGTAAAAGACTATCTGGTCATCAACACTGTCCATTCAGATGAGATCCCTGTGTTCATGGAAGTGTGTGGAATATACAGTTTCCTTGGTGCTTGTGTGGTAAAGTACTACTACCAGGCAGTTTCAACAGCCATCACCACGCATACATGGTTCAACATAGTCAACAATGGATTGCTACAAGGCCTGATGAGGAGATAGATTTCCATGGGTTAGATGGATAGAGGGACCCAGAGGGAAGAGTATCCATACAACTCGGCCACTAGATTGCAGTTAGTTCAAATGTATTGATTCACTTAAGCACAACACACTTTTGTTTTCACATTTTCATATGCTTTTCCTATTGTGATATGCTCTGACCAGAACACCAAATTGATGTCATTGGACCAAAGAATGGTGGAGCAACTCGTTCCAATAATCAAAGTTTGAAGTCAATCTATGACTGTCATCTGCGTCATTGACTTTATCACACTGATCCTATTCCAAATCTCTGCTCTTTTTTTTGCTTTTTGAGCACGAAAGTGAAAGCATTTATATTATTATTGTTAGCTCACAGCTGCAGCAAACAGACCAGCAAAATGAGCCAACATCTGTCCAGCAAAATGAGCCACCAATTGGCCTTTAGCGTGACATATCAACTGGCCAGCAACAGGACACATCAATCACCCAGAGAGTTTCGCCGTCTGTGTTTAGACTTCCAGAATTTCCAGCCGTATTAAAAGTTACTTTAAAAAGCAGCATCAGTGAAAAGCACAATGCTGTTCATTCAGAAATGTCTTCTGGGAATCGATAAGGGGATAAATGACCAACAAATATTGTATGAATGGCAAACTTTTTGCTGTAGAGCGAGATAGGGGAGACCAGATATTCCTGTGATGTCTGCAAGTGAGATTTCTGTGACTTTTAAAGTCGATACAATGAGTGATTTGTGACTTACAAGTTTCCCACTCAATGTCATTTGTATTGTTATTATTAATAATAGAATACATGGGACATAAAAAGCTTCTAACACCCTTAAAAGGTTATTTGAGGAACCTGTTTAAAAGGTTCCTCGGGGAAAGGTTCCTGGAAGTACCTTTGGTGGTTCTACCGGTGTGGCAATCTGAGGAACTCATAAAGGTGTCTCCATGGACCTTTTTATTTTAGAGTGGGTGTACTTCTAAATGTGTAAATCAGGTGCGCGTCTTTACTCAACATTGACAGGAGCGCTCCAAACAAAAGACAACCAATAAAATTGACAAAACTCATAAACGGAATGAAATAAACCAAAACGTGTTTCTTACAAGTGCACTATAGGTTGTGAGCTCTGCAAACAACGTAGCCACTCCGACAAAGAGAACGGCAAACGACTATAAAACATAATATATTGACTGCATCAGTGGAAATTACAGTAACCAAAGAAACACTGTAGATTAGACATTTTGGGAATTACCCGTAAATGTAGGCTACTACTGGTGGCATGTAATGGGGAATTGATAGGCACTAACATCAAAGGGCAAACAACTAACACAATGAAGTTATGAAACAATGAATGTTCACAAAATCTTCTTGGGCCGTGGCATCCCTGTGGCCTCCTCAATGGATTAGTCCACTGAGACAGGCGCGAATCATACAGGTGTCTCATGTGGCATGTGGCTACAACAACAAAACATATTGGTCGACCAACAGCCACAACAGCCACACATATACCACATATTCAGAGCTATATATGCTGGAAAGTTGTAGGTTAATTTGACACCACCTGATGATACTGGACAGTTTAATCTCAATCTCTTCTTTCAAAGAATCAATCATGGACACTCTGACTGACAGTTGTGCCTGCTTTGCGTGATGTATTGTTGTCTCTACCTTCTTGCCCTTTGTGCTGTTGTCTGTGCCCAATAATGTTTCACCATGTTGTGTTGCTACCATGCTGTGTTGTCATGTGTTACTGCGTTGGTATGTTGTCGTCTTAGGTCTCTCTTTATGTAGTGCTATGTTGTCTCTCTTGTTGTGATGTGTGTTTTGTCCTATATTAATCTTTGATTTATTTTGTATTTTTAATCACAGGCCCCCGTCCCCGCAGGAAGCCTTTTGCCTTTTGGTAGGTCGGCATTGTAAATAAGAATTTGTTCTTAAAACTGACTTGCCTAGTTAAATAAAGGTTCAATAAAAAATACCTTAACTGCTGCTAACTCACTAAAGGCCAAGCTATGAAAGCTGCCATAGCTCAGGGATGGTAAAATCCACCATTCAAGGGCCTAAATGTCTCCTAATTCTCTTTTGCCTGGTGCCTCATTGAGTGAAAGTAATAACAATCATTTTTGTATTATTTATTGGATGATGAATTGTTTTATTTATGATGTAAGCTGTTGATATGATCCTAATAAATACAAATACACATTGTTCACGCTTGGGTTGTGTTCATAAGGGCACAACTCTTATTGGACAAGTTCAGATGTTCCCTTCCTGTTTCACTCCGTTTTGGACAGTTATCTTCCGTTTCATGCCAAATGAACACGACCCTGTGTTTCTTTCTCCTACATCGATTGGTCTCCTCAGGCTGAATAGGAGCTGCGCTGTGTTTTCGTCCCAGGTTTAGTGCTGTACATTTTTCTCGTGGATTTCGGAAATATCGCTTAAACTTCAAATTCGGTTGCCTGGCTACCCAAACTCCTTGCTCCGGGCCAAACGTTATGCCATGGAAGAACTCAGTTTGAGTCATCAGGCAGCCAATCCGGACCTTTGCGGATCACAACCAGCGGACAAGGACCTTGTCTCCGTCTTCGATGGAGTAGAACTGCAGCGGTTTCAGGTCGTTGTCGATCTCAATCTCTTTGCCCTCCATCTGAGGAAAGACAAATGTCGTTTTAGGGAGCCCATTCCACTGCTAAGAAAGTGTGACTGTACCATTGGTCTATTAAACAGATTCACCTATGAGTGGCGAGGATGGTTACACCAATACAGAAATAAAACTACTGTGGGCTAGTCTAGGTGAGTAAGACCATTTCACCTAGTCTATTTAGACCCCTTTACCTTTGAGGTAGTATAGGGCAGTTGCTGTTGTCAGTAAACCTCTTTACCTTTGAGCTTGTGTAGGAGAGTTTCAACTCAGCACCCGGTATCTTTAGCAGTCTGTAGAGCAGGCCCTTCACTTTCTGAACGATCATGGAATCTAAAACACATCAAAAGAGTAGAGTGACCCCTGAATATCTTTATTAAAATGCAATAGGTTACAGTCACTTCACTTCAAATCAGGGTCCCGACCTCCTTGCATATTTTGCATTGTTATTTGAAAGCATAGTCAGAAATGACTGAGGGAGAAACATTAAGAGGAACAGACATTTACCAGGGGCTATATGTGAGTCTGAGTCTGGCACATGTGAAAAGTCCACTAACATCCATGCACATCTCAATTCATTAGCTTAGATACTGAACATAATATGATAATAATAATAATAATATTAAATGCCATCTAACTAGCTGATGAAGACAGGTGGGAGCCTTTACCAGGGAGTTTCTTCACCACAGATTTTCGGTCCGTCTCATCTGGACAAACAAATGTTATGCCTGGTGGGGGAGGTTTGAAATGCTATATTACTCTTAAGAACTAATTAAGCAATAAGGCCCGAGGGGGTGTGGTATATGGCCAATATACCACGGCTAAGGGCTGTTCTTACACACAACGTAACGTGGAGTGCCTGGACACAGCCATTGGCCGTGGTATATTGGCCATATATCACAAACCCCCGAGGTGCCTTATTGCTATTATAAACTGGTTACCAACATAATTAGAGCAGTAAAAAAATATATATGTTTTGTCATACCCGTGGTATACGGTCTCTGATATACAGTACCACGGCTTTCAGCCAAATCAGCATTCAGGGTTTGAACCACCATAATGCAATTTAGATACGCTGACTCATCTCCTGTGTAAATATTTCAATGTGTTTATTGGGTCACAGCACATGCAGTTCTGGGAATGAGATTATTATGGTTTATTAGCAAATAATTTTAAAAAATCTAATTAATTCCAGAATTGTTTCATAATCCTGCTCTTGGGGGCCACACTTTTGTTTTTGCCCTAGACAGCCGATTACACTTATTAAATGTTTGATAATGAGTTGCTTAGTGGAATCCAGTGTGTAGTGCTAGGGCAAAAATCCCAGGACCAGGATTAAGTAACACTGCTTTACACGAATGTGTGCAGCCACGGAATATCTAACTTGACGCATCTACACAGGATCGCCATTTTGCATAGCGAATTATGTTCTTGCGTTGTGTACTGTATAAATTAGACTCAAGAGAAGTGAGGAGGACTCACTTAAGAGCTGGTTTTTCAGTGCAAATGGCTCCTGCTTCTTCAGTTCGCTGTCTTCTGGAGCTCCGTATTCTGAAAAACAAAAGAAAATCAAGCCTCTCTGTCAATTCATTGAACTTATAATGACTATAAGGCGGGAATTAGGATCACCACTGTCTCTTTGTAAGAGTGACATGGGCTGCGTTGTATCACTTCTTTCTCGGGATATGGGTAGCAGTACGGCATCAGTTTTTTCTTCAGAAATGCCTATAGTCGAGTAGATATAGGGTGGGCTGTACCACTTCTCAGTCTGAAACAGGGTGTTGCCGGGGAAACCTTGGGAGGAATGTATCACCCTTGACTCACTCTGTATGAGACTCTGATAGCGGGGGTGCTGTGCAGTGAATTCAGCACTGGGGCAGTTCTGCTGGGGGTCTCGGTGTCCCCCGGATGCCAGCCACTCTAGCCCAAACATCTTGCAGTAGTCCAGCTCCGCCCCCCTCCTGTCCTCAGGCAGGACCTACAGGTAACCACGGTAACAAGGAAAGAGAATGGAGGATTTCAGCAAGAACATCTGCAAACACTGATGTATTCATAGTGGGAGATGCGAGAAGGAAATATATAGCTTTAAAGGAACATTTCACAATGTCTAGATACAAGTTGTGTAGCTCCAGCTACTATATGCCTCAATCTCGAATGAAGATATAGTAAGCACTAATTTCCTGGTTTTCTTCGGTGCATATCTTTTCCATTCATTTGGGATGGAGGCATAGAGCTGGATCTATCACTGTGATTATTTTAGGTTTGCGTGCGCAGTGGCTGACCATTAATCGCACCAGTATAAATTGCATGTGGGGATCAACTATAAGAAGCTGGATCTGTCGTTCAGAACCGGGTATATTCAAATGGAGCTTAATGAACACACCCAGGTTTGGCGGTAGCGTTAAAACAGATGACGGGGCCTCACCGTCCACCTATTGAGGGCCTCCAGCCGGCCCACCCTGGCAATAAGCAGCTGCATGGCCGTGCCGGGGTTCCTTTCCTGGCTCAGCAGGGGGTTCTGCCGACACGACAACCGGACCAGGCTCTGCAGCTTCTCTAGCTCGTTTATTACCGACCACTGTGTGTGTCAATGAATGTGTCCGTGAGTGAATGAGATTGTAAGAGTGTGTTGGTGAGTGTGTGTGTGCGATTTTTAAAATTGTTGTACGTATTGCCGTGTCAGTGTGTAAGCACAAGCGAGTGTACGTGTAGGTTGAGAGAGAGAAAGAGAGGAGATAAAGGGTCGAGTTAGAAGGATTTCACATATTCATATCCATCTTCACAGAACAAGTATTAACTTTTTGCAGACTAGTGACATTCACCAAATTTGTTTAGTAATTAATCATTTATATATCCGGATAAATTTCACTGCGATCAAATCTTTCTTAGACAACGCTCACCTCTGAAATGTTGTTGCTGTTAACTGCGAGACTTTTCAGGGCAGGAAACATAGCCGTTTTGCAACCTTCAGAAGACGTGATAAAATAATAATTTACAGAGTCTTACCAGTATACTCAATGCCCATCTTTCACCCTTACAGTTCTACACATTGTCAAATGCATGTGTCATCGAAACACATATCCACATGCATCTTCTGGGATCTTGTTCAACTACCTCTACTGCTATGCTAATTCAACTCGACTTCCATTAATAACAAACACGTCAAAAAAAAGGTCACGTTTTCTTTCCAAACAATGTCCGACGTAAACTTTACCAGGCATTGCGTCATCAAACCGCAAGGTTGACAAACCAGTCTTAGACATATTTAGATTCTCCAGTCTGAAATTCATGAAAAGCACGGATGTAAAAGGTTACACTTTATGGCAAATTACATTATAAATGCTACATAATTTATTATAAATGATACAAATGCTTATTCATTGAAATGCTAATGTTTACAAACAAGGACATTTATTAGGATAATAGTATACATTTTGTTGTTGTTGTTGATAATGCTCATGAAAGTAAAGTACTCCCAAGAACTATAAATGCACAAGTCAAAGCTAACAACAGCTAACAACTGTCATTTGTCATACGGTGTAGTGAACAGTTATGAGAAGTGTCTGTGTTGGTACCGTTATGCCCGCTCTTACCTAGGCAGTTCGCCAATACTCAGTACTGCTCCATCAACCAAAGGGTTTGTTGAGAGATCCAAAACTGTCAAAGACTGTAAGACATCGTTAGGCCTGTGCAAAAGAGGCGGAAATACAAGTCAAATGTTACAAGTGTTGCTTTAGAATTTTTTTTAAATACATCGAACGGAGACCCAAAACGGACGGCTAAAACCTTACTTCTGTAGTTCAGTGATGTCATTTTCAGAGGCGTAGAGCTCTTCCAGCAGTGGCCACATGGGGGCGCACTCAAGCAGCTAACAGATCAACACCAAAGGGAGATGGATAAATGTAAAGAGACTCAGCATTTCGATCTGTTCTTCTCATTTCATTAGGCCTTCACATGTTTGCACCAGCTCATTAATTAACATACTGTGCGCTGCAACTTAATTATCTATTACCGTATTAACTGGTACAAAAACACCTTTAAAAATAAAATCAGCCTACAATATTGTATTTACTTGACATGGGATCGATCCGAATGAATCTTTCATCAATTCCTCACATCCTATCTCTTCGCCTCCTCAACCATATTGGTGGATAAAATCCAAGGTTCTTCCCCGCCAGCCTTCTTCTCCAACGAGTTATGAGAAGGATGTAAGTATAGAGGATGCGAGGAATTGAGGAAAGATGAATTGAGAAAGAGACCCATAATGCCTAAGGGAAAGGTACAGGGTGGTGGCTGTCACCTGAGGCCACGTGAGGGCACAGTTGGTGAGGGAGAGGACCCTGAGGCAGGAGAAGGCCCGGGGTCGCACCGTAGGGTTGGAGGGCACACGCAGTCTGTTGTGGCTGAGGGGAAAGAGGACAAGAGAGACAGTCAGTGAGGGGATCAGAGTTTGAGAAAAGTGAGGCACAAAAACACACATCATTATTCAGCGTGATCTACCTGAGCTGAAGCTCTTTGAGTTCCTCCATCTGCTCAGTGACAGCCATCACGTCGTCCCAGCAGCACAGGAGGTTCCCACACAGGTCCAACATCAGCACGTCTGACAGGGACCATTAAGGATGCAGTAGTAGCGCACCATCAGCTAAATGTCCAATCAACGCTTCTCCCAAGCTAATTCAATTGGGTGGGTGGACCGTACATTTACTAATGGGGTTGCGACCCAAATAACACACACATTCGCTAAAGTGCACTACTTTTGACCAGAGCCCTAGTCAAAAGTAGTGCACTATATCGGGAAAAGGGGTGCCATTTGGGGTGTAAAGTAGCTACATATCACACTTACCACAGTAAGTTCAGGTCAGAGAAGTATTATTGTTTTTAATTTGTATTTTTTTTAAATATTATTTTTACCCCCTTTTCTCTCCCCAATTTCGTGGTATCCAATTGTTAGTAGTTACTGTCTTGTCTCATCGCTACAACTCCCGTACGGACTCGGGAGAAGCGAAGGTCGAGAGCCATGCGTCCTCCGAATCACAACCCAACCAAGCCGCACTGCTTCTTAACACAGCGCGCATCCAACCCGGAAGCCAGCCGCATCAATGTGTCGGAGGAAACACCGTACACCTAGCGACCTGGTCATTGTGCACTGCGCACGGCCCGCTACAGAAGTCGCTAGTGCGCGATGAGACAAGGATATCCCTGCTGGCCAAACCCTCTCTAACCCGGACGACGCTGGGCCAATTGTGCGTCGCCCCATGGACCTCCCGGTTGCGGCCGGCAGCAACAGAGCCTGGGCTCGAACCCAGAGTCTCTGGTGGCACAGCTAGCACTGCGATGCAGTGCCTTAGACCACTGCGCCACCCGAGAGGCCCACACTCAAGTATTATTAACATGAGCAATTTCATATGATTGACAGTTGTAACTTTTTGGACATGAGCACTTATTTAGCTAATTAAAAGCTACTAAATGAAAGGATACGGGGAGTGGTGTTTCGGATTTCATTTGCAGGGCCCGGGCTGGAAACCTCGCACAACCTCAGTGCAACATCGGTCAAGTTTTCCACCCTGCGGAGGAGCCCAGATGACAACAACGCATTTCACTGAATAAGTAGATGACTGCAGATCAGACAAGTGAAACTCTGTTGGAGTGTGGTGGACTCAAGTGCCTACGTTTTGTAACCATTCTTTACTTAATATTTATTGAGCCTTTATTTAAACAGGGAATACCCTTTAGGTTAGAAACCTATTCAGTATCAGGGGGGCCTGATACTGGCATCCTCTGGTATAGGTGGCATGCTTTAACAATATTCCAAACAGTACATACAGAGTTGACTGTACAAATAAGCACACTTTGGGAGAGATTCCCGGAGTCAGATTAAGCCTAGTCCTGGACTGAAATGCACTGTCACTCTCAGGCTCCAAAGCCTTGTTGTCCCCTTACTTTTGTTTCTCTGTGATGGCCTCGAATCCCACCATCTCCACCGTCCTCGTGGAGATCTGGATCTCTTCTCCCAAGACCTGCTGGACCTCCATCTCGTAACGCCGCCTGATGGCCGTCAGGTAGTCCACCCCGAAGCTGGCCTTCTTGGGCCGGACGAAAGAGCCTCCCTTCGGGTGCCTTAGGTGGGGTGGAGAGGGTGAGAACCTTTGTCTGAGAGCAGCAAAACACATAATGGCCACATTCCAAACCCCCCAAAATTGTGTTTCCCGTTTCCTTTTTTTTGAGGGTGGAGACTTCATTTTTGCCGGAAATCTCAATTTCTAACACGTATGAACACAGAAATAAATCACGCAGCTGACCAAATTACGCTATATTTGACTTATGGGTTAACAGAGATTAGGATGACACCTATCTCAACAGGTCAGTGTAATTTCATGCTACCATCATTGAGATACTAGATAGGGTTTACTTTACCTGCAAGTGAAGTAGTGGACACCTTCATGGCTGCCATCGTGTTTGCCTCGATCAGGGTTGTCCCACTCCACACCAAGCCACAACCCTAAGCACAGAGGCATTGGTAAACACAGGCACTGAATAAGTACTTGGTTATAGTACATGACCAACAATAATGCAGAATTTCTCTCAAACAGTGCTGCCACACCCACTGTGGATAACGCTTATGTTACTTTGCCTATTATATCCATATCCCAAGCAGTCTGTAGCTACTTAGCTTACCTGCAGTTGGTGGTACAGTGCCAACAAACCGCACCGTGCCACGCTCCCCGTCGCAAGCCACCCGTTTGCCCACTGCGTCTGATGGAAGGCACTCGTGCATGGTGGTGGGTTGTGTCTGGTCAGGGACTCTCATTGTACTCACTGTATCTATAACGTTGGATATAATTCTACCTATATATGTACAATGAAAAAGAATGAGCAGGTAAAGCCTTCTGTACTTTGACAGCGCTGTTTAAGAAAGAGTTGGGTAATACCGTTATAGTAGCTAGCTGAAATACTTGCTGTCATGTCAACTCCCAGGAAACGATGATGTTGTTTAGCTTTATTTGCTTGGCTAGCTAGATTAGCTACAACAAATATCTCCACTGCCAAAGAAACACGAGTACCACGTATCCACAGAATCGATATGCTGTTATCTCCAAATATTTGTTTGGAAGTTACCTTTATCAGAGAGTGTTGGTCATATTACGCAGCAGCATAAATAATCACAGCTCACAACATCCCGACAGGAAGTAACTGAATATGATGATGCACAGGTTTGTGCAGGAAGTAACTGAATATGATGATGCACAGGTTTGTCGTACAAGTTTGATAGATTATTAATTATGAAGTTATCGGCAATAAACGTTATTTTAGTATCATTATTTAAATAGCTATCATCGTTATAATCAGGTAACAATCAATGCATCTATATTTAGATCACTGGATGAAAGCCCACCCGTATGATACAGCTAGGAACCATTTACAATTGCGTTGTGCATAGTAGGATATAATTAGGTGAAGGACAGGCCTTCGTTGAATAAAGCGTGAGTAAATAGCTACAGTTCTTTTTGGAATCAACAAATAGTTCTAATGAGATGTGTTCATTATAACTTCCGTCAACTTATTTGATTAATTATTTCCATGCTTAAAAGCACGTTTTTATAAGATTGTCTCATCATTCAAACCAGCTGGGATCGACCATCGAGAACTGACCATGAAAAATAAACTTTCTGGAAAGAGGTTAGTCTCCATTCCACGAGTGTCCGCATGTAACTAACGTTAATAATTATGTTCAATTTGTACATTGTTGGAAATACAAGGTAGTTGGGGAAACTCACACTGTGTATTACACTGAACTAACATTTAATCGCAACATGTAAAGTGTTGGTCCCATCTTTCATGAGCTGAAATATGATCCCAGAAATGTTCCATATGCACAAACATATTTCTCTCAAATATTGTGCACAAATTTGTGCACGAAGGACTGCGGGCTCTCCCGACATGAGTAAGACATTTAAGCGTGTTAACCCTCGCAGGGCTGCCAGCCCAGACGCTGATCCTCAACACATGGGCCCAACAAGTGTGCGTGCTCAGCCCCCTCCTGTACTCCCTGTTCACCCATGACTGCATGGCCACGCACACCTCCAACTCCATCATCAAGTTTGCAGACAACACAAGAGTAGTAGGCCTGATAACTAACAATGATGAGACCGCCTACAGGGAGGAAGTGAGGGCCCTGGGAGAGTGGTGCCAGGAAAATAACCTCACTCAATGTCAACAAAACAAAGGAGCTGATTGTGGACTTCAGGAAACAGCAGAGGGAGCACGCCCCTATCAACATCGATTGGGACCGCAGTGGAGAAGGTGGAAAGCTTCAGGTTCCTCGGCGTACACATCATTGATGATCTGAAATGGTCCACACACACAGACAGTGTGGTGAAGAAGGTGCAACAGCGCCTCTTCAACCTCAGGAGGCTGAAGAGATTTGGCTTGACCCCTAAAACTTTTACAGACGCCCAATTGAAAGCATCCTGTCGGGCTGTATCACCGCCTGGTACGACAACTGCCCAACGCATCACCAGGGGCAAACTACCTGCCCTCCAGGACAGCTACAGCACCCAATGTCACAGGAAGGCCATTCGGTAGTCCATTCTTGTGGGCCGCTAAGGAGTATTGGTGTCTTTGAGGGGTGTTTGACCTGGTTTGCTAACTACCTCTCTCAAAGAGTGCAGTGTATAAAGTCAGAACCTGTTGTCTCAGCCACTGCCTGCCTGTCACCAAGGGTGTACCCCAAGTCTCGATCCTAGGCTCCACACTTTTCTCAATTGACAACAACATAGCTCAGGCAGTAGGAAGCTCCTCCTCAGATTTTGTGTTAAACTCTCTACAATAAAGCTTTCTTAGTGTCCAACAAGCTTTCTCTGCCCTTAACCTTGTTCTGAACGCCTCCAAAGCAACGGTCATGTGGTTTGCTAAGAAGAATGCCCCTCGGCAGGGAAGGGTGCTCTCGAGCGGCTAGATATTCTTCACCATTCGGCTATCAGATTTGCCACCAATGCTCCTTATAGGACACATCACTGCACTCTATACTCCTCTGTAAACTGGTCATCACGGTATACCCATCGCAAGGCCCAGTGGTTGATGCTTATTTATAAAACCCTCCTTAGGCCTCACTCACCCCATCTGAGATTTCAACTGCAGCCGCCTTCCTTCAAATTCAACACCCGTTCTGCCAGTCACATTTTGTTAAAGGTTCCCAAAGCGTACACGTCCTTGGGTCGCTCGTCTTTTCAGTTTGCCGCAGCTAGCGACTGGAACGAGCTGCAACAAACACTCAAACTGGACCGTTTAATCTCAATCTCTTCATTCAAAGACTCAATCATGGACACTCTTACTGACAGTTGTGGCTGCTTTGTGTGATGTATTGTTCTCTCTACCTTCTTGACTTTTGCTGTTGTCTGTGCCCAATAATGTTTGTACCATGTTTTGTGCTGCTATCTTGTTGTGTTGCTACCATACTGTTGTCTTAGGTCACTCTTCATGTAGTGTTGTCTCTCTTGTCGTGATGTGTGTGTGTTTTTGTTTGTTTAATTTATTTTTAATCCCCCGTCCCCACAGGTCTTTCGCTTTTTGGTAGGCCGTCATTGTAAATAATAATTTGTTCTTAACTGACTTGCCTAGTTAAATTAAATGAAATCAAATATAGTTGTGAATTGTTAGATACTACTGCACTGTTGGAGCTAGGAACACAAGCATTTCGCTACACCCGCAATAACATCTGCTAAATACACTACCGTTCAAAAGTTGAGTCACATAGAAATGCCCTTGTTTTCCATTAAATCAGTTGCAAAATGAATAGGTAATATAGCCAAGACGTTGATGAGGTTATAAATAATGAATTTTAATTGAAATAGTGTCCTTCAAACTTTGCTTTTGTCAAAGAATCCTCAATTTGCAGCAATTACAGCCTTGCAGGCCTTTGGCATTCTAGTTGTCAATTTGTTGAGGTAATCTGAAGAGATTTCACCCCATGCTTCCTGAAGCACCTCCCACAAGTTGGATTGGCTTGGACACTTCTTACATACCATACGGTCAAGCTGCCTCCCACAACAGCTCAATAGGGTTGAGATCCGGTGACTGTGCTTGCCACTCTATTATAGACAATTGGCATTCGGACTGCAGGAATATCCAGAGCTGTTGCCAGAGAAGTGAATGTTAGAGAAATTAACATAAGCCTCATTCAACGTCGTTTTACAGAATTTGGTAGCACATCTAACCACCCTAAAAAGTGCAGACCACGTGTACAGCATCATGTGGGAGAGCATTTTGTTGATGTCGACATTGTGAACAGAGTGCCCCATGGTAGGGTTGTGGTACTGTATGGGCAGACATAAACTACGGACAACGAACACAATTGCATTTTATCGATGGTAATTTGAATGCACAGAGATACGACAATTGGCCTCTCGTCGTGGTGACAATCAGTCACCAACACCATGTTTCAGCATGATAATGTGCGGCACCATGTCTCCAAGGCTCTGTACACAATTCCTGGAAGCAGAAAATGTTCAGTTCCATGGCTTGCATACTCAGACATGTCACCCGTTGAGCATGTTTGGGATGCTCTGGATCTACGTGTACGACAGCTTGTTTCCAGGTCCCGCTATATTCAGCAACTTCGCACAGCCATTTAAGAGTGGGACAACATTCCACAGGCCACTTTCAACAGCCTGATCAACTCTATGCAAAGGAGATGTCACATTGCATGAGGTAAATGGTGGTCACACCAGATACTGACTGGTATTCTGATCTACGGCCCTACCTGTCACCAACAGATGCATATCTGTAGTCACAGTCATGAAATCTGTAGAGTAGGGCCTAATTTATTTATTTCAATTGACTATCATATGAAGTGTAACTCAGTAAAATCATTCAAATTGTTTCATGTTGCGTTTTATATTTTTCTTCCATAAGTTGCTTCTAGTCAGCAACCAATTCGTTTTAGTATCTCAATGGCACTGGATAGTCTACCTTTTGATTGTGTGTTACCTCTATGGATGTTCAGGAAATGCTTATGAAGATGTCTTTTTGTAGCAATAAATATTACACGTACCTTGGCATCCATGACCATCTAGCTACCTAATGCAGCACTGTGGTAGTGAACTGCTGCAGTATCTCATGAGTCTAACAATGTTACTTGTTTTTCCTTAGTGAGGGGCCATCTGTGGACGGACAGTCCATGGACTATGTAGTGGGATCAGTATCAGGCAGCTTGTTTCCAAAGGAGTCTGCATCCAGTTCGGGATCTTTATCTGCCTTGTTCCAAGCTGCGCCAGTAGTTGACACACTGTTCTTTGTTCCTGCTCCTAAGGTAAGGCCATAAGTCCCAAGGAAAGGATGCGCAGCTCAGATCTTTTAATGCTGCAGCCCAGCTAATTTTTGTTTTCCAGGATACCAAGGCCATGTTCAGTAGAGAAAAGTTTTTTTTAAATAAATGTGAAACAGCGCTTCTACCTGTCCACTAAGAAACACACACTTTCGCTTTCCGTTTCAAAATGATGATCAGTGTCCAGTAGGGACGTAATGGGGAGGTATTATCTGGGAAACCAACAGGACTACAGAGCTTGAGGGCCTGAGTCGTGTACCCTTTCTAGAGTCTTCTGTGTTTGCCAACTGAGTGAAATTCTAATTGAACTTTTCTTCCCTTCATAGCCTGAACCGAGGAGCGTGGAGGTGAAGGAAGGCGCAGTCACAAAAGTCCCGAACAACCAGAAACAAACGAAGAAAGCTGCAAAGGACAAATCGGCTGCAGACCTAAATCTAGAAAACAGGTGAGCGATAAAAAAGTAAATGACATGCAAAAGAATATGCACGAGATGTAGATTGATAGTTAAAGCTCTCTCTCTCGCTTTCAGAGAAAGTGCGTTACAAAATGCTGACGAAGATGAACAGATCCCAAAGATGCCCAAGAAGACTAAAAGGAAAGCTGTTGAGATGGAAGAAGGGGGTGCGACAGAGGAGAAGGAAAGGCAGACAAAAAAACAGAGGACTGGAGCCCAAATTGCGGCGGAGAGGGTAAAGCAGAAACGAACCGTGTTTGTCGGCAACCTTCCTGCCAGCTGCACAAAGAAGGTAACAGCGGCCCCAGTCGTTATAAACAGTGACCATAATCTCATTGATTAGGTATGTCGAAAGCAGACCTGGGTATAAATCTCATGTGAAAATACAAATATGCCTTGTGTTGTTTCTCTGTTTGGTTTTTCAGACACTACAGCTTGTCTTCAAGGATCAGGGAGCCATTGAAAGCATTCGATTTCGATCCGTGGTAAGTACTCCATTCGCTGTATTAGATTAATCTAATACCCATCAGACAATATGAGTGCTCATTTCCACTAGGGTTGAGCTTCCTGAAAGCTTCATAGTAATGGATGAAAGATGATACAACGCTTTCTGAAGACTCAACCCTGATCGGTGAAGCTAAAACATGGCATTTTCCTTGCAGGTAAGAGAGGATCCATCTATGTCACGCAAAGTAGCAGCTATTCAGTAAGTTCCCCTGAATTTTTAACCATGAGAAATGCTAACACTGATTGAATGGGAGTTTATCCGTGGTAACATGACGCATGTATTCAAGTACTTTTTGCTGTTGCTTTCCCTTTCCAGACGTAAGGTTCACCCAAAGAAGCAGAGCATCAATGCCTACGTGGTGTTCGAAGCTGAGGAAGGAGCCGAGAAGGCATTGGAAAGGTAGTCCCTGACAAGCGTTCAACTTTAATTTTAGCGGGACTATTTTAAGTTATCATAATCTGGTAAACCCAGAGCTGAAGTCTTGCTTAATTGTGTCAGATGCTCTATTACATTTCCCTTCAGAAATTTGAAAGATGTGAGCACACCTGCGAAATCGTGATGTCAAAAAAAAATATGCATACTCGAACAAAGTTCCTCATTAGTATTCTTTAAAATGTTGCAGGAACGGCATGGAGATTGAGAAAAACTTTCACATCCGGGTGGACAGGGTCTCCAAAAGTTCATCGGTAAGTGTGTCCCATGACATTGAATATTTTAAAAAGAACACACCAAGCGTTAAGACCGGTATACTTGAATGCACTTGCTGACAGTTAAGGTCATACATTTGCTTAATCTTTTGATTTTGTATAAACTTGTTTGAGCAAGGATGCTGCGACATCTATTGAATAGAATTGTTTCGTCTTTCAGCACGATCACAAGAGGTCAATATTCATTGGCAATCTACCATTCGGTGAGTAATAAGAGGGTTTACTTTCCTGTGAACTTGTCAGTCAAAAGGAAACCAATAACATGCAGGTTATTGGGTTCATATTTCATACGGTATTAACTTGCAGATATAAATGAATTGCCAGTGCGACAGCACTTTGAGGAGTGTGGCAAGGTGGAGGGGGTGCGGTTGGTGCGGGACAAGAACTCTGGAATGGGCAAGGGCTTCGGCTACATCTTATTCCAGGTGAGGAAATAACATTTCATATGCACCAGACCCGCTCAGATGTTATGTATGCATTTCAAGACGCTTCTTCTCACTACTAAGCTGGCCAAGTCTCATACTGCAGCCAATCCTTTGCATGCACACAGTTTGGGTTTAGACTACTACTAATTTGTCTTATGAAACCTCTTTTCTAACTACACCCCTGCATCATCTCTAACGGCTAATGTTTTTGTTGTAGAGCATCGATGCTGTCCAGCTGGCCTTGAAACTAGACAGCTCCAAACTCCTCGGGAGGTCGGTCCGGGTGAAGAGGTCAGTGAAGAAGGAGAAAGAGAAGAAGAAAGTGGTGCACAGAGGGCCTAGAGGGAAAGAAAGAGAAACTAAGGGTGCAGGGAAGGAGCCTACCAAAGGAGGATTTAAGGGGAGACCGGGCCAGGGCGTTCCCCAAAACAGATCTTCCGGGAGGCCGCAGGGGAAGGGGCCTCAAATGAAATCGATGGGGAAGCCATTCAAGAAAAGTCCAGGCGAGGCACAGAAAGCCACCACAGGCCCCTCTTCCTTCGAAGGTGAGATGGCTGACCCAAACAGCAAAAAAGCAAAGGCGAAAGCACTGAAGAAGAAACTCAAACCGAGGAAAAGGAATCAGGTTGTACACATTTGATGGTCTGTGCTTTGTGCCCTGTGATGCATCGTTAAAGCAGAAAATTGGTTGTAAATCGTTCCTGACGTAACAGCCAGGCCCTCCCACATTTCCAGTTGAAACATGGTTGTTTTTTTAGGTTGGGGCTGTCCCACCGAATATGTATGTCAATCCCACCTAATGGTAAGGTTAAACATTCATGAACTATTCTAGACATTATAAAGACTAAATAAAATTTTAGAAGCAAAGGTGTTGTCATTTACCTTTTTATTTAGATTTCTTACAAATAGGAACAACCTTAATGACCTAACAGAACATTCAATCACTTTAAAGTATCCATGTCAGACTGAAAACAAAACAATAACTTATACAACAGCGTTGAGACAGATCACATGTAGGAACAAGGAAATTGAAAGACTAAGAAGTTTGTAGAAAGAGGTTTGTAGAAAGAGGTTTTAGTACAGGGGCTATATGTATCAAGCCTCAGTAGGAATTATTTTTAAAGATCAGTTTCCTTTCAGATCACAATGAACAAGACTGCATTGGCAGGGGGGAGGACCTGATCCTAGATCAGCACACCTATTCAAGAAGCTTAATACATATGGTCCCAGAGCTGTGTAAACATGGGGGTGGTTGCAGGGATGGTATTGTAAATGCTGAGAAATGTTTTGCTATACCTTTCAGAGACAAACTGTAAGAGAAGCAAAACACTAACTGCATATGAATCCAATAAAATGGGTCCAATAGGCATTTGATTGGTTACCATTGCTGCAAATCAAAAGATGGCAATCTGATGCGACCAATAGTAACACACGTGTGGTAATTGGACGGGTTCATGGTTTTCATTTGGACAGAAGCAAAAGAATACCTTCAAGTGAGTAAAAAAAAAAAAAAAGTTTTACCAATTTTCTATACAAGTCAGGATAAGGGGTTATAAGAGCTCCGGGGTGAACTTTCCCCTAAGTACCGATCTTAACCATTAGTGGGGAAAATACATAACTGACCCAAGATCAGCATCAAGCAACTTCACCCTACTCCTGTTATAGGAGGGTCCAGAAGAAGAGCGTTTCCGAGGGGAAACTTCCATCGACGATCCTCATTCTAAGTCGTCTTCATTCAAGCTACCTTGTGCGCTCACAATACGCTGCAGGAAAGAGGGAAATTCTAAATCCATAAACATGAAGAGGAAATGGAACACATTTCTTAAGCATTGTTGATATGGGAAAATAATCAGTCTCGGGAGTGCTGATCTAGGGTCAGGCCCCGTATTCCAAAAGCATCTACTCAGGTGCTATATGAATACGGGCTCAGGTCCCTTCTGTCCATGTTCTTACTCAAGGTAAAAACAGATCCTAAAATCAGTACTCCTACTCTATGGTTGAGACATGAAAGGACTGAAGATGGTTAAACAGTGTGGTGGGTGCCTTTCATTAGGTTAGAAAGACCACCATACTGCTTTCACCTCAAGCTTTATTAAAAAATAATGCTGGAACTGTACTGGGAGGCACCTACAGCTCTACCAAAGTCCTGACATGTTTGTCACCTAAACTCATTCTTGAGTCAGATTTGACTTCTGTCTAGCAGATTATACAAATGGTTTAAGGGCTGGGCGATAACTAATTCATTCGAATTTGTTTTAGCACAATGTTCAAATGCCTGTATCGCAAGAATCAGTTTTTATTAGCGTTCAGTCTCGTCTCCTTCGCTCCTTGTATGCGTGCACTGTGCACCTTCCCACTAGCACACAGACAACAAGCCCCTCCCCCCCGCCACTCACAACGAACGATAACTTCCTTTGACAACAAGCAGTTAAAAAAAAAATCACATGGACACCGAAACGCTTAGACACTATTTTACTGTAAGAGACGAGGACTTAACCTTTCTGATGATACCCTTTTTATGTCTCAACTATCAACATGTAGAACAGACCCCACTAAAACGAGAGTATCAATGACCACGATTGTGGAAAAGTCATGCTCAGTTTGTCGGGCGCGGCATTGCGGCACCGCTAGCAGCATTTTAGCCACAGCCTTATGCAATGTTGCATAAAAATACGCATTTATATTAGGAATTGGTAACTCGTTCTCATTCTGAGATAAGCATCGGTTTAGCCAGGTAGGCCTCTTGATTTCGATATCTAAATAAAGTGGACAGGCTGTGTTGTTCAAACAGTTTGAGACAGATTTGGAGGGTCGGTTCATACCTGTTCTACCTTGTTGGCAAGCGAATAGATCCAAGTTGGTTAGACTTGAAATATAAAACTTTAGCTGTTGTGCTTGAGAAATTGTTTATGAGACCTGTTACATTTTCTATAATGCTACAAGAAATTGGTCATTGTACACGTTTCTGGTTAAATTTGTAACAAATGGCATTTTCATGGACTTGAAATCCAAATAAATTTAATTAAATTAGTCAGTCTTATGGTTGTGGAAGGCTTATATTTAGCCTAGTTATAAAAGCCCTGAATTCATTATTCCTGATTGTTTGAAATGCAGTGTGTTGACCTTTAACTGCAACAAGGCTTATGAGAGAACGTTTAAAAATAAAATCTAGGTATATTGGGAATCGCCCATGTTTAAAAATAAAGATGTGATTTTTACACCATATCAGCCAGCCATAATTGGTTTCCGCTTTCTTGCTTGAATACACTTACTGCAAGTTGCTCTGAATAGAATTGGACCTGTTGCAGCTGCAGGCATTAAAAAGTTAGTTTGTCACAAACAGTAGGAGACGACAGAGCGCTGTGTTGCACACACATTGTGGCAATGTTTCTGCTAATAGTGCAGCAACTATCCTGAAACGTATGAGAGGCACTGTACCTGGCTGATGGTTAGTGTTGTTACATAAGCTCAATGTTGAATAGGCTTGCAGTTCTGACTATATATTATACATATATTAGCTTCCTTGATTGTATGCACTTACTGTACACAGCCCAGGGTAGGAGTGTCTGTTAAATGACCTTGAAGTGGAGAAAAGGACTACCTGGCTGATGGTGGGCAGTTTGGTGAGTAGCATCTGGAAGACAGGTGGCGGGAGTGTCTGCTGCAGCACCTGGAGAAGCTGCTGGGGCTGGCCGCACACTGCGATGGCGTTGGTCAGATGCTCCACGCCGTTCTCGTAGTCACCTATACCGGAACACCAAGTGCAGAGAGGTTTAGATCGACAAAACGAGTAGTACATCACATGGAGAACAGTGTCGTTACTCTGGTCACAAGTAAATTAGGTAGTGCATTATATGGAGAACAGTGCACTATATGGGGAATAGTGCATCACAGACCAAGTGATGTCAATGTAAGACTGGTTTACCCTGAGCCAACAGCTCCTCTCCCAGCTGAATCTCCTCCAGAAAGAACTTCTGGACCGCCTCTGCATCCTTCAGGTCTGGGAGCTGCAAGAGTCCCACAACACACACTACTTTCCATAGGTCAAGGAATAACTAAAACGTAATGTACTGGTAGAAAATCTGTTGTCGGTGGCCTATGCTCCAGGAGAAATAAAAGGTCTATTCAAATGACTCGGTCAATCCACAGAGGCGTGCCACTTCATCAGGTGCAAGGTTAGAGTTCAATTTAAGTGAACTCTTAGCGCACAGCAGTTCTTGCTGGGTTTGCACTTCCTCCATTGGAAAAACAATGGTTCTGTGGCGGTCAGTTTCTATTGGGGAGCTATACAGTTGTGTTGACAGAAATTTGGTACCACTGTACAAACAAAAAGGTTTCGTCCATGCACTAATTCCAGTCTCAAAACAGTCCTACCCAGGCATCACCTTGCGGTGTCCCAATACATGCCAGTGAAGATAGTCTCTTATTTCACTGGAGAATATTTCCCACATGGTATCATCTGACGTGTACTAGACATGTGTTCATTGAAGATTTAAATATTACCTTGAGGGGATTTTACTCACCTTCGACAGTCCTGTCCCTTGTTTTGCAGCCACCTGATTTCTCCTCCCTGGGGCAGAGGTAACACAATCACTGTTAATATAAATAGCTTTGGGGATTGTTCCTGTTTGCACTTAGACATCTTAGTTTCTCTGGCAATCCTACAATGCAAGACTATGATTAGGAACAATAAGGAAGTCACATGAACATCCTAAATTGACACCCTGAAGTACAGCTTCAGTCTTGAACAAAGCTCCAATATAATCCCCACCCCTTCTGATATCCCTTGATAAAGTGGTTTACCCGGGTCAGAATCAGGAAATAAGTGTAGCCGCTAAGTAGCAAGTGACAACTAGCCAAACAATCCTAGTTTTTCCCCCCTGATTGTGGTAGTTCATCACCCTGTGGAAGGTGAATGACAAAAAGACTAACAGAGGAACATGGCTCATTCAATTGCAATAAAGCAGGTGTATAAAGCATTGTGGCCAGCTGACAACCAAAAGGATTTGTGACATGCATCCATATTTGTATTCTAATTCGTAGCTCTATTGGAGTAAGGGATTCTGGGTAGAAGACAAGGCAGAGCTGCCATGATGTAGTTTGTGGAGGTGTGGCCATTCCCACTCATTTATTTTAGATCCCCTTATGAGTTATGCAGTCTCATCATTAAAGTTCGCAGTCTAATGCACTTAAGGCGCATTGTCAGTTTATTCATACCAACAACCCACGGCCTTAAATGAGCAGTAGGCCTGGATAGATTAACATTAGGGATATCCAGGTTGCTTTTAATCCTGCTTGGCAAGCTCTGTCTGATATGGCTAGTAGCCTCGAATGGTTGGTTTAGGTTACATAACAGTTCAAAACACTACCAATGAATGAATCAGGGTAGGTGCAGCTTTCCATGTCTGAATTCAACTAACAGAACGCTTGTGAGTAGGAAGTACATTAACTAGCTTCTATATCGTGTATTATCTGAGAAACGCACAACTCCTCTAAGAGAACAGAGTTGGGCGTTCCTCTGCTAGGAGCTAACGTCAGCACTGGCTAGTTAAGTGCGGGGTTTTTAGGGTTAGTAGTGCGGTGACAATGAATGAATGAATCAGATATATTGCACAAACCATTAACGTTACCATTCAAGCTTCTATACTTCGCTAATTGGGAATAGTTAAACGAGTTCGGCCTGGCTCGGGCATTTTGTTGCACCTCAGGTCTCCCAAACATAGACCTGAGTGGTGTGTACAGGACGCAGACAACACTCACGTTCTCGCAGCCTGTTCTTGAAGTTGGGGTCACTCCGTCTTTTCCTGTCGAAGTAGATGCAGTAGCCGACGAACAGAGCCCCGCAAACACCGGCGGCTATCGTGCTCGATTTACCGCCCATCATCACTTCCGAAATGGTTGATATTTCTGTGTTAACAAAGATAATATTTCAATTTTGGCTTATATCAGAGACGGTACATGACCTCACACAGGCGCAAGTTCCCAGCAAAAAGGACCAGTAGGACCACTGACTAATTTGACAGCTAGGGTGTCCGCATTGACCGCCTGATTAAAAATAATACAACGTTAATTCCCAATCACTTTATATCTCCGATAACGTATGCATTTTGAGTGCATATAAAGTGTTGGATGTTGTTGAACTCAGATGGGAAAAAATACATGTGTTAGGATTTCTTCAAATCAATGTAAGTAGCAGTCGATCGCATTGCAATGTAAGTGCCACAAGGTGGCAGTAGCAGTTCATTAAAAAAAGAAGCAGCAGGCTAATGATCACATATGATACAATTTAACAGTATTTTCCCCAGAGTAACAAAAATAGAAACAATTTAACTACAACTCTAGGTATTTTGACTGTCTGGGGTAGACCACACAGCAGCAAACAATGGCCAAGTGAAATATTGAACATTAGGCTACATGGTGAGTGACACAATCATCTAGATAAGTAAGAAAACATGTACAATTTTGCTTTCACTATGACCAATTCATTTACGAAAAATTATGCCAGTTGCTCATATGCCTGTCTGGCCTTAGTTGGCACTTCTCATCTCCCAGATGATAGCAAATCCCTAGAAGTGCTGCTCAACAGAACAGATGGTCAGCTGCATTACATGTGCAAATCCAGACTGCTGCAAAAATATACCACCTTGACTATTAGGCTTCTGAGGGCACATGCTCAGACCTGCATTAATACAACCATCAGGCATGCACATCCTTGCATGGATTACATCATCACCATACTGTGTCTGGTATTACGTGTACCTTTGCCTTTAAATGGCAACCGAGCCGTTCTGCACCCTTGCACAATTTCTGTGGCCGGTTGTTGTGGTTACAGTTTATTAAAGGGATAACTGAACCTTAGAGATTGACGTCATTGACCACATGTCGCCGGTTGACAGGATTTTGGAAGGGTGTGTGTGCTTTTGGGGGGGTTTCCAGTTAAGCTGTGGGTGTGTGGTTGTGTGTGTGCATGTGTGTTTGTACAAGTGTGTGTTTGAACAAGTGTGTGTACACCTTCATTCCCTTATTTATGTATCTATGTGTGTGTGTATGTGCGCATGCATTGCATGTGTACTTCTTCATACTTCCGTGTGTGTGTGTGTGTGTGTGTGTATGTGTGTGTGTTTATGTATGTATCAGTGGAGGCTGTGGAGGAGACTCATAATAATGACCAGAATAAAGTGAGCCGTCCTCCCCTCAGCAGCCTCCACTGGCATGTATGTGGTTGTGCGTACGTGTGTACACTTGTCTGTGGACAGTTTACATGGTAGGAGGAATATCCGTCTGCCCTGTCATCTCTCTTGCCAGCGGCTTAGCAGCTTGCACCTGGCATGCAGCTGCCTGGGGGTTGGCGAAGAATTTTCCCCTCAGGGACATCTAGCGCGGCTGGTGCCCGGGCATGACGTGAGGCGGCTCAGCCAGAGGCTCGTCTTCTCGCGGCGGTGGGTTATTATTACCATTACTCAATCGTTCCTGGAAGCTACTTTGGAAGCCCTACTGTATGTGATCCCAGTGCGTGTGTGTTCGGAGGTCTCCTAATCCATGCCGTCATCCCAGGCCACATTATACATGTCTGTAGCAATTCCCTAGAAAACAAGAACTCTTGTCAATAGCTGGGACTCAGACAGATCTCATGTCGACGTGGGTTGGAGGTTTGGATAGAAGACATTGACACACACATCAGAGACTGTTTAGGGATGTTGTACAAATAATGGTTGTTGCAAAACTATCTTTCAATCAGATAGTAGAATTATGTAAGACCTTAGAGTTTACAAAGAGAACCGACCAATGGGGATGCTTTACTGACTGATTCCTACATATCTCTCTTAAAACCACTTATATGGGAATAACTTGTACTGTTCTCCTGGGTGTGCTAAGGTTGGCAATAAGACAGGAGACACCCTGCAGTTGCTTATTGTGCAGTATACGAGCCACACTGTATACCTTTATTGGCTGTGCACATATCAGTATTCAAATAATTAAGCATGCTCCATAAAGGCTAGGCAATTAGCATGCTTGGGCCCATAATCCAATCAGTGTGCATGATGCTGCACGGTGAGCTCGTCGCTATATGACGTTCGCAGCCATGCTGACTCGGCACATTTACTGCAAAACCTGGCACGGCGACTTGCGTCTGCGAGTGCAAAAGTAATTATCTTCCTCTGCACTGTCATCTTCCTTGGAATGGTGCGCTTACTCCTCCGTTGCCATGGTTTTGGACCAGAGAGGTAACCATGGCAACACTGTTGGTATTCCCTAAAGCGGTGGAGAGAGATAAGATAGAGAGGGGGGGGATGTTGAGAGGGCGAGAGAAAGAGAGAGCTGTTCAAACATGACCGGATTTTTTAAAAAGCGGTCATTTCAGAGCAGCTGAATAAGGCAGATATGCACACACGACCACAGGTCTTTCCTACTGATTCTTCACATGCACGCTCACATGCACATGCAGACACACACACACACACACACACACACACACACACACACACACACACACACCAAGTGTTTTTGAGTGGAGATTTGCACAAGGGCTCCAGTGAAGGAAAGCTTGCAGGGACAAACAGAGAAGTAATTATTTTTACCCTGGCTGCAGCTGTTTTTCTGTTTGTCTTGGCAGCCCTGGATCCAGCAGAAGAGAGACAGGCCAGGAGACAGGAACTGAATAAAAATCCCCCTCTCTTACTATTGGAATAAAATACAGAACGTTTTGAATCCCGGCCCAGGAACGTCCCATAAAACTGGAAATGGCAGGCCTACCCTGTATTTTCCATGAACCCTGTGCTCTCCCCATTCCAAAGGCTATGTCATTAGATGTGTTTTCAAGGGAGCAACACGTAGTGGAACCAGGAATGGAGTGAGGAGGGAGAGAGGATGGCAGGCTTGCCAACTCTCTGAGCCAAGTGGAGAAAGAGAGAGACTTTTCTGTTTAGGTTGTCTGAATGGAGGAGAGAGTGCTGACTGAAAAGGAATGGAAAGTGAGAGAGAGAGGGAAGGGAGAGCGAGAGGTAAAGACAACCGCTTGTGTTAGCATGGTGTTGCGCCCCAGGACCCCGTTAGCTAGCTTTCTATTCAGCTCTTGGCATCGGCATTGGTGATGGAGGTTTAATCGGCGGCTGTATGTGAACCATGTCTCCCTCTCTGCAGTGCTCCAACTAGTCCTCCATGTTGAAATCACCACTCCCTCCCTCTGGGGTCAGTAAGGGGAAAGTAAGCGCCCGCGGTGGAGGCTGGCTACAGCTCCAGACAGTTTCCTTCCCTTTCCCTCCACCCTTGTGGGTGAGTGGAATCTCTGGACGGATATGAGTGCAACAGAGTTCTGGCCAGTGAGAGTTGGCTACCATTACATCTCCAAAAGTTAGCTGAGTTAGCTCCAGGACCAAGAGTTAGCTTTTAGACTATTTAGCATTTTAGAATTACCTCTATATTCTGAGTTAGCTCTAGGATTATCATTTTGTTGTAGAGCTTGAGATATAGTTTAGGGTTTGAGCTGTGAGGGAGCCAAAGAACACTAGAGGGATTTGATAAAAGAGGGAAAGATGGAGTGGGCTGTTTGGCACAGTGAGAGAGAGAAGAGGCTGCTGAGCCGAGGCAGATAGCCCACCACTCTTCAGCTTTCAATAGGGGTAGCTGCTGCTCCAGCACAACATTCACAGCACCACACACACACAGAAAAACACACTTGCTCACTCAAACACTAAAACACATACACACACTCAGAGAAACACACACTTTCCCAAAACAAGATAACTTTCATCTGAAGTAATGGGTGAATGACACTAAGAAAGTAGTAGCCTACGAGTAGGTTATATCAATACGCACAACCCACTGGGCACAGACGTCAGCTCAACGTCCAGTCAACTAACATGAATTCGACGTGAAATCAACAAAACATTTCACCGTATCATTGGATTTAGGTTAAAAGTTGGGTGGGAAAAAAACAAAATTCCCTTAAATTGATTACTTTTTTCAAATTCAATCGGTTTTCCATCTTGATTCAACGTAATGACAAGGAAACAATTTTGATTCAACCCGTTTTTTGCCATGTGGGAAGTTTAAAAGTGGACAAAACAAGGCCTTAGAAGTTAGTGTTGCTAACTAAACAGGATTGTATTCCTTGTATACAATAGGTGCTTTTCTGTCATTGCTGTAGTTTAGTACAAAATACAGATTCTTACACTTGGGGAATTGCAATCTAGCACAGCTCAACCCGTAAAGCTACTTTCAGTGTCAATCTGTGTATTTGTTTGTTTTCTTGGCTCTCTATTCCATAACAGCCTACTGCAGCTACAGGAGCTATAGGGAGACAGTTCTCCTAAGCACTGATCTATGCTGAGGAGAACCATCTCCTATCAGATCAAAGATTGGGTCCTGGTAAGCTGTTCCTAGATCTGTTCATGGGTGGCAACATACATCTAATCCCAGCCCTATTCTGCGGCACCTGGTTAGTAGTGCTAGCTAGCTATAGCGTCCCGGTCTGCTGTAGCCTGGTTAGCAAGCTAACTAGCTATATTATCTCTCTGCCATCACGGCTGCCTGGCCAAGCACGCCCGTAGGAAGGCCTTGGCAGCGACGCTGTCTATGCAGATGGCCGGGGATGGCAACTCAGTGTGACGCCTCTGCCTTAGATGCCTCAGATGATTAGACCCTCTTTGAAAGAGATAGACATCCATTTACATGGAGGCTCTTCTCTCAGCATACCAATTGGCCTTGGAGGTCCCACTCTTCTTTGAAGTATAGCTATCGTGTTGTCGCTATGTAATGTAGCTATAGTGTTATTTTTGTCTTAGCAATTGAACATGTTATTTTTGTTGTTGTTTGGTCATCAGCCAGATTTGGAAGGAAGGGTTGAATAGAGGGAATCTTCTTTGAAGTAAGCCTCTTTGCTTTGCGTTGAGAGGACTGGGTATAGGTCGACGTCCACAAATGTTTTGTCCACAAATGTTCTCCTTCTCTCTGTGTCGAGAAGGAATCAAACAAAGGAAATAATTTGGGCACAAGAGGAGGAAGTGTGTCGGGAAGCTTGGCAGGTAGCAGTCTGGTTGAAAAGGTGGCTTATCCCAGCCTGCCTGGAGGTGGGTAAACCAAACAAACAAGCAGACTGATCAGTAGATGACTATTTAAAACCAGAGTGGGCCTTAGCGTGGTCGTGGGACACCCACCATGCAGTGACTTGTAGCGAATCTCTGCACTCCTTCGGGTTAAGTCTTTGGGGGATTAATGAGGTTGTCTGTGAGCTTTTAGCAGAGTTTCCCGTCGTCAAGGATGTAGGCAGACACGCTGCCTTTAGTTTAGCACGCTGTACCAGGAGAAAGGAGGGGGAGGAGTGCTAGAGGGGTGTTAAAGAGGTGCCTTGTTCAGGAAATTATGACAGAGCCCTGGGCTTTCTCAACACACAGGCCAAGCTGTTGTTTGGATTCCCCAGCAACTGTTTTTCGCTCTTTTTTCTGGCAGGGGAAAAATGTAAACATGGTTGTGGCTGTGTAGTGATGGAGGCGGCCATATTGCTTGGGGTCATATAATGTTGTTCAGCTTAGTCATGGGCATGTGTTCATTTCCTGGTGACAGGAATGCAAAGCTTTTAAATGGTTTGTAGTATAAGGTTGCAAAAGGATATTGCAGAGCCAGTATCATCCCCCTTCAGCATGCAAGGTCATTTTGACCGTACCCATAAGCATGATTAAGAATAGTGTAGACATGAATGATTCAGAATGGTGTCGACATGATTCGATCCAGAGTGATATGTGAGCAATAGCGTCCACCTATGGCCAATAGAAATGGGTCATCGGACTACATATGTGGCCAATAGAAATGAATGTACATGTCTAACATGTGTAATAGTCCAGTCATAGCTTAGGATATGTAGAAATTAAGTGGTAGGGGGAGGGGAGGGGGGGTAGAATAGAGGGGTTAACCACCCGGGATCATGGGCGAAGAAAAGAAAAGAGGCTTTATGGGAGCATGACGGCACTCCTGTGAAAAAGAGGGAGAAGAGAAGAAGAGAGCACTTATGAAGTGTAGAGTACATACCGAGGAGGTAGACCTACTTTAAAGGTTGGGACAGTGACCTTTTTTGAAAGACCTTTTTTGAAAGAGAATTGAACTGGTCCGCCTCTCTTTTGATCTTGACACCTTTCATTTGACTGTCACATGGTCTCTGTCAAAGTCATTGGTTGACCTCTACATCCCAGCAAAGCCCAGCCCCCCCCAACCACATTCGCCTTCCACTCACATCCCCTCCTCCACAAAACAGAAAATATCTTGTTCTCAGACAGTCAACCCTATCCCTCCCACCCTCCACCATCTCTCTATGCTTTTCTCATGGCTGCCTCGAGTGCGTTAAAATTTCCCGTGCCCTCCGACCTCCCGTTAGCACATGGCAATGATTAACCACCGCATTAAAGGAGGGCTCTGGTGGTCACCCCAGACTTAAAGGGGAGCTTTGGTGGAGTCCAGATGACCGGGCCACCGCTTCCCACATCACATGTGCGCAGTCCAGGGAGGAGAAACATCCATCAAAAGACGGGGAATTTCAGATGGAATGTATGTTGGAAATCTGTCCCGGGATTGGTTTGAGTAAAATACCCTGTTTCTTTTTTAAACTTTTGGGCAGTCTCAATCGACATTGAAATGACTAAAACCAATTTCAAATTAATGGACCTACATTTTATAGCCTCTTCACTCTGTCCAGTTTGCTAGCAGACATCAAAATGAAAGTTAGACAGTCAGGGAGCATTAAAAATCCAAAAAGGGATGGATAGACGATTATTTTTGACGATAAGGAAATATAATACATTTTTAATGCTACTCTCCTGACCCCAGTGAAAACCGAATGTGGCCCCCAGGGCATTTTTTTTTTGATACCCCTACTCTAGCCCATGCCTCCATCAATCCAAACTTTTAGATTTCTGGGAAATAGTTTGATTTAATAATTACATTATGTCATATATTATATGACCTTAAATAATTTGGATGAGAGAAGAGACTCAAAATACCAAGCTTTTCAAAGCGATTATATAAAGTGAATGATAATTTATTAATATGGGACTCATGTTAGGGTTTCATGCTGTTTGTGAGGATCAGCGAGTTCCATCCCTGGAGCCTGACCTGTCCTCTGTTCACGTCCCGAAATAAACCCTACTATTTCAGTCAGTGTACCGATCATAAACGGTCCTTTTACTTTAATTTTGACTTAGGATGGGGATACACCACTGTGTGTATGGGTGTGTTTGTGTGTGTGTGCATGCATGCACACATGTACATGTGTGTGAGTAATCAGATCGGATGGTTTGTTCGGAAGACAGACAGACAGCTATGTCTCCGGTTGGAGGAGGTGTATGGTTTCACTTCACCTCATGATGTCAGCTCTCCCATGCGGTCGCCGGCTAGAGTTTCTCCATTAGCTCAATTATTTACAGTGTTTAATTGAATCATCCCGAGTTCACAATGTTTCCCATGATCCTCCAGGCCCGGCACGCCCCACGGCCAAATGATAGCCCTGCTGGTGTGTACACACATATGCATGCATTGGTACACACCCACGTGCACACACAAACATATACACATGCACAAACACACACAAGAACAACAGACACACACACACACACACACACACACACACACACACACACACACACACACAGGTGTTGCACGGAATACCAAAACTTCTGTACTTTCTTGATACTATAACATGAAAAACAGCTCGGTAAATGTGTCTTACATGTACTGATTAAGAGAGGATCAAGTCTGTCTATCAGTGCAGCCGATGTCCCCTTATAGCGCGAGAGCACCTTGACTTCTCCACTTACTCAGTGCTAGCTCTAGCCTGCCATGAGGAACCACTGAACTCACTGAGAGTCCGGGCTTCATTACCACTTACGATGTACAGAAGTTAACACACTTAAATAATGTAACAAGGCATGTAGAAATGTTGAAACGGCTAATTACTGTTTCCAAAACAATGTCCAGTACAGGCTAGAACACTACAATGCAAGATGATACCGGTAGCTTCCAGCTTTGAAGGCTAACTTTCCTTGCTAGCTACAGCTCAAGCCGACATCCCTTCACTGCCCTAGTACATTGTTTGTGACCGTATGAAAACCAGTTGGCAAAATATTGCCGATTACATGGCTGATTGTCAGCCAAATTAAATTGACTTCATGTCCCACACCTCGCATCTCTCCCAGTCAAGATCATCTTTGCTTGATAGTTGGTGGGCCTTAGCCGAAAATAGTGAAGTCGATCAATCCCTGTCAAGGGAGGAGCAGATTTTTTGTATATGACAGTAAACATTCTTTTGATGACTATAAAATTTGTTGGCACATTTAATTCTTGCATATTTTCCCATAAAAAGTATATCTGCTCAGGCAAATTTAACTAACTGCTAAACTTGGAACCAATCAGAACTTCCATACATACCCCTCGTGATGAAGACAGCCAATGGCCTGCTTCTATCTACAATGTAAACACAGCCTCTTGATGAAAATATACAGATATACATAGCTCCCAAAGACTGAATTAAGATACATTCTGTATCTGTTTTCGAGTGCACTTGCAATATGCAGCATGCAATACGAATTCTTTTGATCCTGTGAAGAGAGACCATTTAGCCAATTTATTGAAAGCTAGCCAATGTTACAGTTTGACTAGCCTAGCCAGCTATTGTAAATGCAAATTTGTGTTTCAATAACTATCTCTCTGTCAGTGAATTACATTTTATTTTATCATGTTTTGGCATGATTATATGTATAATTTCAAGTAACTAGCTGCAGGCCTAAAAAAAAACAACTTAAATCATATAATTCACATAGAAACCCAAATAAAAGCAAGTACATAGAAAGATGTGTGTGTCATGTTCGCTAGAATGGAGGTTTATAAACGACAGCTGCATAAGCATATTAACCATTACATATGGCATAGCCTACATATATACAGTGCATTCGGAAAGTATTCAGACCCCTTGACTTTTTCCACATTTTGTTACGTTACAGCCTTATTTTAAAATGGATTTAAAAAAATAATACATTCTCATCAATCTACACACAAAACCCCTAATAAACAAAGCGAAAAACAGGTTTTTAGAACATTTAGCAACAGAGATACCTTATTTGCATAAGTATTCAGATCCTGTGCTATGAGACTCAAAATTGAGCTCAGGTGCATCCTGTTTCCATTGATCATCCTTGAGATGTCTCTACAACTTGATTGCAGTCTACCTGTGGTAAATTCAATTGATTAGACATGATTTGGAAAGGCACACACCACACCTGTCTATATAAGGCCCCACAGTTGACTGTGCATGTCAGAGCAAAAACCAAGCCATGAGGTCGAATTAATTGACTTTAGAGCTCCAAGACAGGATTGTATCGAGGCACAGATATGGGGAAGCCACTCCTCAGTAAAAGCCACATGACAGCCCACTTGGAGTTTGCCAAAAGGCACCTAAAGGACTCAGACCATGAGAAACAAGATTCTCTGGTCTGATGAAACTAAGATTGAAATCTTTGGCCTGAATGCCAAGCGTCACGTCTGGAGCAAACCTGGCAACATCCCTACGGTGAAGAATGGTAGTGGAAGCATCATGCTGTGGGGATGTTTTTCAGCGGCAGGAACTGGGAGACTAGTCAGGATCAAGGGAAAGATGAACGGAGCAAAGTATAGAGAGATCCTTGATGAAAACCTTCTCCCCAGCGCTCAGGACCTCAGACTGGGGCAAAGGTTCACCTTCCAACGGGACAATAACCCTAAGCACATAGCCAATACAACGCAGGAGTGGCTTTGGGACAAGTCTCCGAATGTCCTTGAGGGGCCCAGCCAGAGCCTGGACTTGAACCCGATCAAACATATTTGGAGAGACCTGAAAAAGCTGTGCAGCGACGCTCCCCATCCGACCTGACAGAGCTTGAGAGGATCTGCAGAGAAGAATGAGAGAAACTCCCCAAATACAGGGTCTGAATACTTATGTAAATGTAATATTTCAGTTTTTTATTTTGTATGAATTTGAAAACATTTCTGAAAAACAGTTTTTGCTTGTTTTGTGTGTAGATTGATGAGGGGAAAAACAATTTGATATATTTTCGAAAAAGGTTGTAACGTAACAAAATGTGGAAAAATTCAAGGGGTCTGAATACTTTCCGAATGTACTGTATACTGAACCAAAATATAAATGCAACATGGAAAGTGTTGGTCCCATGTTTCATGAGCTGAAATAAAACATAGAAATTTTCCATATGTACAAAAAGCTTATTTCTCTAAAATGTATGCACACATGTATTTATATCCCTGTTAGTGAGCATTTCTCCTTTGCCACGATAATCCATCCACCTGACATGTGTGGCACATCAATAAGCTGATTAAACAGAATGATCATTACACAGATGCACCTTGGGGACAATAAAAGGCAACTCTAGAATGTGCAGTTTTGTCACACAACACAATGCCACAGATGTCTCAAGTTTTGAGGGAGCGTGCAATTTGCATGCTGACAGCAGGAATGTCCAACAGAGCTGTTGCCAGATAATTTAATCTTAATTTCTCTACCATAAGCCACCTCCAAAATAATTTTAGAGAATTTGGCAGTACATTAAACTGGCATCACAACCACAGACCGCGTGTAACCACGCCAGCCCAGGACCTCCACATCTGGCTTCTTCGCCTGCGGGATCAACTAAGGAAGGGGAGGGGGGGAGAATGCTGAGGATTATTTCTGTCTGTAATAAAGCCCTTTTGTGGTGAGAAATTCATTCTGATTGGCTGGGCCTGGCTTCCCAGTGGGTGGGCCTTTGTGCCCCTTGTCCAGTCATGTGAAATCCATAGATTAGGGCCTAATGAATTTATTTCAATTGACTGATTTCCTTCTATGAACTGTAACTCAGTAAAATCTTTGAAATTGTTGCATGTTTATATTTTTGTTCAGTGTAGAATTTCTTGCAATACAACAGTTTTACAATGTGCTCTGCAATAAGATTACCAGAGTTAGATTTCTGAACTAGATGAGTTCTCAAACAGCAGCTGCTCGATACTATGGTGGGCATGCATGTTGGACACATTGGAGTTTGTAGGATTATAGAAGCATTTGGTAAATCAATGTTTGAGTTTGAAATACTAAATGTTCAGTGAATGTGATTATATATAGGTGGTTTCAATGATTAACTTTCCTACTAACCTTCTAAAAGTTGAAGGTGCCAAAATCGTACCAATCCATGAATTATTCAGTTAGAGACATGTTTTCTATAATGTATGTTTCATGCATATACATTTGAACAAAGAACTCAATCACAAATAGTGTTTTACCATTTATTGAGTACAGAGACAAATAGCAAAAGTATCTAAATATAGTGTAATCTACCAATCAGTGTGTATCAAGTGCAGTGTAGGGCACAATCTTACAACTATGCCAAAAGTTTGGACCTCTGATGGATACTGTAGAACTGTCATCATGGCATGCTTCAGAATTCCCCCTTCTCTCTTGGAGCATTTGTGTGCCCAGGCCCCATAGGCGTATCGAAAGGATCCCACTGCTGTGTCTTTGGCATCATTAAAAATGAAGACTGTTATTTTATAAAATAAATACATTCTATGTAATTATTATTACGTGATTAAACTAATCATGTAAATGTAATTAACTAGGAAGTCGGTGCACCACGAAAAATCTTCAGATTACAAAGTTATAATTTTCCAAATATAACTCTTCAGATATTTTAATATCTGATCAATTAGTCTTCTATTAATTAATTATTCTTTACCTCATGTCAGTCTCATCTGAACGTCATAAATTCTTGGTTATCTGCACGAACCCAGCCTTTACTATAAATCATCCATACACCAATTGGCTTTATAATTTATTTACTAACCAACTAAAATGCACAAACAAACAACAGTATATATTGGTTACTAACAAGGATAGGGAAGATTCCCTAGTGGGCTAAGCCGATATGATGGCAAAGGGAAGTGGGTGTGGACTGAGAGAGCGGGAAAGACAGAAGGTATCACTACACACAGTTGATAATTATATTAATTGAAATGCTAATCCTTTGCACATGAACGCTCACTCATTCGGGAATAATTGCAATCAATATATATTTACGCCCATGTGTTGTCGTGATCTTCTCTGTTGGAATCTGGTCCGTCTGCTGGAGAGTTCACCCGAGTCTCTCTCTCTCTTTCTGTTTCACTGAAGCTCAAAGTGTTTCTTGGTTATATTGGACACTTCAGAGTACCATTCAGAAATGTTCTCATAAAATAGATGTTTCGGCGGTTGTCGGTATTCTCGTCCCATGTTTACATAATTTCTAGCTGCAGACTTGTAATTAGTATCTAAGATTTGCTCTTATTCTGTAGAGATCGATAGTCTCAGAGTTTAACCATTTCCAGCCGTGTAGCCAATGCCCCACGTGGTATAGTTTTCTCGTTTTCGTACTCAAACCTGTGCCACCGAGGTATGCGTGGTCTGAAGAGGATTTTCTTAGGAGAGGGTTTTATTCGTAACAATAGAAAAGGAGGTTCCATGACGCCAGATCATATCTGTGCTCACAGGAGCAGGACAATGACTTAGTTAAACTTTAAAGTTAATGCAATTCTCTCACATTAAAGGTTTAACAACACATGACATAATTTCACAAATAGTTTAATGTTTACTCATTTATTTTATACAATAATTAGATGCAAACACCATAATTGAGAAATTTACACATTCAGAGATATAGTTATGTGTGTTTCCTGTCCTTTGTGAGGTCACCAAATGAAACACACTCAACATAACTGTCCCTTAAGTGTCCACAGACCATTCTCACACTCTCAAAGGTGAACACACAGTTTCATTTTCCCATTTTGGGGATTTAGGAGTTCGGCCACGTGAAATCCTTTGTTCACTCCGGTCTCTCTCTTTGCATGAAAAGGGGGAGAGAGTCTCCGCCAGGAATTAACGACCTGAGATAACAGAACCTGGGTGTAGGAGATCGTGAGAGAGGGGGAAGCCACGATCTACACCCGAAAAGGGCCACATCATGACACCACCCTGGTCGGCAATGTAGCTGGACAAGTGCCATAGCAGAATGCAATCGAAAGCCTGTGTGGTCCAGAGAGGAGTACTCTACCATCAATGGAAAATCCTGGGCTCCTGACGGGGTACATAGAATTCTCCCCACTGCATGTTACAATACTAAAAAATATTGAGATTTTACATTGAATTTAGTCTTTGAGATGCTCAAACAAGCACGTGTACAGTATCTGAAGTTGTTGTTCTTCAACTCTAAAGTATACTAGACCGTGTAAGACAATACCCACTAAGAAATGACAACATTTATTTATTTATTTAATTAACTAAGCAAGTCAGTTAAGAACAAATTCTTATTTCAATGACAGCCTACCTAGGAACAGTGGGTTAACTGCCTTGTTCAGGGGTAGAACTACAGATTTTTACATTGTCAGCTCAGGGATTCGATCTTGCAACCTTTCGGTTACTAGTCCAACACTCTAACCACTAGGCTACATGCCACCCCATATGTAGTCTCGATGTCTAAATAGTGACAGCAGGGTTAGTTCAAACTGCAAGACTTGGTGAGTAGCTCATGGGAGACAGAAGTGAGAGACAAAAATGAATAAAGATGCTCAAACAAGCACATGTATCTTCAACTCTAAAATGATAAATAGATCATGTGAGAAATGCCTATCTAACACTTCCTTATCTCCCAGCCCTTCTAATGCGACTAGCCCTGATGCTCCTCCCTCTTTTCCCCCTGCCCCACTACACAGCTTCTCCCTGCAGGCGGTCACTGAGTCGGAGATGCTAAAGGATCTCCTTAAACCCCCAAAAATCTGCGTGGTTTAGATCCTTTCTTCTTTAAAGGTTTCAGCTCCTATCGTCGCCGATCTTATCTCTTAACTTTGAACCTGTCTCTCCTCTGTGTGGAGGTTCACAATGCTTGGAAGGCAGCCACAGTGAATCCTTTATTTAAAGGGGGAGATCAAACTGATCCTAGCTGTTATCGACCAATTTCTATCTTGCCCTGTTTATCATAAGTGTTGGAAAAACGTTCTTGATGTCTATATTATTCTGTCTCGTATTCAATCTGGTTTACGCTAAGGTTATGGATTTGTCACTGCAACCTTAAAGTTCCTAAATGATGTCACCACTGCCCTTGATTCTAAGCAATGTTGTGCTGCTATTTTTCTTGACAAACCTTTTGATACGGTAGACCATTCCATTCTTGTGGGTCGACTAAGGATTATTGATGTCTCTGAGGGGTCTTTGAGCTGGTTTGCTAACTACCTCTCTCAAAGAGTGTAATGCCTAAAGTCAGAAAATCTGCTGTGTCAGCCACTGCCTGTCACCAGGGCTTGATCCTAGGCCCCACGCTCTTCTCAATTTACACCAACAACATAGCTCAGGCATTAGGAAGCTCTCTCATCCATTTATATGCAGATGATACCGTGCCATACTCAACTGGCTCCTCCCCGGATTTTGTGTTAACCACTCTACAACAAAGCTTTCTTAGTGTCCAACAAGCTTTCTCTGCCCTTAACCTTGTTCTGAACACCTCCAAAACAAAGGTCATGTGGTTCCCCCCACCAGTGTAATTACTGCCTCTGAGGGTTTAGAGCTTCAGGTAGTCACCTCATACAAGTTCTTGGGAGTATGGCTAGACAGTACACTAGCCATACTGCCAAGAACCTGACGATCGGCAGGTAAGGGTGCTCTCGATCGGCTATATGTTCTTTTACCTTCGACCATCAGATTTGCCACCAATGCTCCTTATAGGACACATCACTGCACTCTATACTCCTCTGTAAACTGGCCATCTGATTGATGCTTATTTATAAAACTCTCTTAGGCCTCACTCCCCCCTATCTGAGATATCTACTGCAACTCTCATCCTCCACATACAGCGCAACACGCGTTCTGCCAGTCACATTCTGTTAAAGTTCCCCGAAGTGCACGCATCCCTGGGTCGCTCCTTTTTTCAGTTCGCTGCAGCTAGCAACTGAAACGAGCTGCAAAAAACACTCAATCTGGAAAGTTCTATCTCCAACTCTGCATTCAAAGACTCAATCATGGACACACTTACTGGCAGTTAGGTCTGCTTCGCTTGATGTATTGTTGTTTCTACCTTTTTGCCCTTTGTGCTGTTGTATGTGCCTAAAAATGTTTGTACCATGTTGTGTTGCTACCATTTTTTTGTCATGTTGTGTTGCTACCATGCTGTGTTGTCATGTTTTGCTGTCATGTTGTGTTGTTGTCTTCTGTTTTGTCCTACTTGTTTAAAAAAAAAATCCCAGCACCCATCCCTGCAGAAGCCACTTTGCCTCTTGTTAGGCTGTCATTGTAAATAAGAATTTGCTCTTATTTGACTTGCCTAGTTAAATAAAGGTTAAATAAAAACAAATAAAAGACAAATGTAATAGATAATAATTAATAAAATAAGCAATCCCAGCAAAGGAATGTAGTATGTGAGCTAGAAAATAAATATCTTGACAGTCTGAGGCAGGGTGCTCTGCATTCATCCTCCAAATATTGACAGGGATAATGTGGCATTTCTTATTTGTCAGTAATGGAATTAGTGGGTCCTGCCTTGATGACTGTATTAGATTTACACTACTAGTCCTATAGACGTTTGTAGTTTTAAATTATTACTTTGAATAAACTGATAGCTAAAACACCCTTGTCCCAGAATGACATGCTAGCTAGTGATAAAGCTCCCTGGCAACTGTTCTACTTGTGGTAACTAGCTAACTAGCAAGATAGCTACATTACTAAAGTTGCTGTTCTATGTTGGGAGACATTTTACAGCTTGCATTGATGGTATCACGTTTCTATTATTAAATAGTTTTATTACAAATATAAAAAAATCTGTCGGACAGAGATCTCTCTACTATCTTGAAATCGGATAATGTGATTGGCAGATATGATCAGTAGAGATAGTACTCAAGTTTGAATTTGTTTACAGTTTAGTACGCCGTGGCATTTGCCTGTTCAGTTAGCGAACATAAAAGTAAGTATGTAGAAAACAAATAGCAAGGCTTGACATTGCTGTCTTGACATTGTATGTCTTCAGAATAAATAAATATACATAATATGTAAAAACCATCTCCACCCTCGACAAAGGTAAATCATCTCTATGAGCTACTTTTGCCTACGGAGCTGTGAGGGGAACGGCACCTCAGTACCTCCAGGCTCTGATCAGGCCCTACACCCAAACAAGGGCACTGCGTTCATCCACCTCTGGCCTGCTCGCCTCCCTACCACTGAGGAAGTACAGTTCCCGCTCAGCCCAGTCAAAACTGTTCGCTGCTCTGGCCCCCCAATGGTGGAACAAACTCCCTCACGACGCCAGGACAGCGGAGTCAATCACCACCTTCCAGAGACACCTGAAACCCCACCTCTTTAAGGAATACCTAGGATAGGATAAAGTAATCCTTCTCACCCCCCCTTAAAAGACTTAGATGCACTATTGTAAAGTGGCTGTTCCACTGGATGTCATAAGGTGAAAGCACCAATTTGTAAGTCGCTCTGGATAAGAGCGTCTGCTAAATGACTTAAATGTAATGTTAAATGTAAATCTCAAAAACAAAAGAAGATAGGTTGCTACGGCCCACCACCTACGAGCGGTCATGGCTAGAAGGGATCTAGCTTTGGTATAAAATTAGTAACAAAAAATGTATTCCGAATAGAAGGTAAACAGTTTTTCATCTGTAGCCTCATGAAATCAGCCAAAACAAGCTCAATAATAAAGCATGCACACACTCCTACTGAATATGCATTTCCCTGTATTGTGAATAGCCCTAGGCTACATCTTGATTCACCCAGTTTATCAATAGAGATTTACCATTCAAATAAATGTTAGCTGGCCCAAAAAATAAAAAAGTAAAATGTATTGCATAGTTCTATAATTGATTCATTCATGCATACATTCAAAAAGTCTAAAATATTAAATGTAACGATATTGAACCCAAACGATCTGTGAAGTACCATTCTGTGACTTTGGCTAATATGGCTTATTTTTTTGGCTGTGGTATCAGTCTGGTATCGTTTTGCTATCAATTGATTGTGATGGTAACGAGTATCGTGATACTAAACCTGGTATCGGTAAGTCAAAATTCTAACCCGCATGTATGCACAAACAAAAGTAGAGCCGTTACTCCTGCCAGCACACAGCAAAGTAGAGCCGTTACTCCTGCCAGCACACAGCAAAGTAGAGCCGTTACTCCTGCCAGCACACAGCAAAGTAGAGCCGTTACTCCTGCCAGCACACAGCAAAGTAGAGCCGTTACTCCTGCCAGCACACAGCAAAGCAAGCTGTACCCTTCCCCTGGTCGGGGCCCACATCAATGATGCAAAATACCCATCATTATCTAATCAGACATACATGGCGGATGCCTGAAAAATAAACATCTCTAGGGAATTCTCTATGGAATCCCAAACTGTGGAATGGTTTCACCAAGGGCTTGGCAAAGAGACTATGTCAACGGAAAGCTAAGCAATATTCCCCCACACAAACAAAAGAGGTCCACACGCAAACCCACACCACATTTACATTTGAGTCATTATTTTGTCACTTATCCAGAGTGACTGACCATTTTCATACTTTTTTCACATACACAGACACACACACACACACACACACACACAAACACGCACACACACTCACACACAGAAAAGAAAGCTGCATGTGTCAACCATATAGGCTTAAGCCTAATCCCGGTGGTATTTGTCTATCATATCAAGACGCAAAATGGTACCACGTATTCATGGTGTCGACGGTGTGTCATGGGTGTGAGAAAGGCTTCGCTTCGACTATGTAGGCCCTGGTTGCATCCCAAATGGCACAATATTCCCTATGAGCTACTTTTGACCAGGTTCCATAGGCCCTATATAGGGAAAGCCACGGTCTAAAGTAGCGCACTAGGGAATAGGGTGCTATTTGGCACGCATCCCCTGAAAAACGACATGGTCGTAAATGTTTTATTCCAGGAATGTCATTGGAGGACTTTTTCTAAATACCTTATATAGGTCACAGTTCATGTTTCCCCCTCCACGAGTTAGGATGTTTGTTGCCAAATTGACAAGTCAGTTGTCGATCCAAAAGATTGGGGTGCCTGAACCAGCATTAGTTTGTATACCTTGTGTGTGTGTGTTTTATTTAACTATCCTTGTGGGTACCAGAAGTCCTCACAAGGATAGTAAAAACAACGAAAATTCGGACAAGTGGGGACATTTGGCCGGTCCCCACAAGGAAAAATGCTATTTTAGGCTTAGGGTTAAGGTTAAGGTTGTGGTTAGGTTAAGGGTTAGGGTTAGATTTAGGGTTAAGGGTTAGGGAAAATAGGATTTTGGATGGGAATAAATGATTTGGTCCCCACAAGGATAGCAATACAAAACTGTGTGTGTGTTTACCATACACAGTGTGTGTGTACCGTGTGTACCTTGTGTGTACTGTGTGTGTGTGTGTGTGTGTACCGTGTGTACCTTGTGTGTACTGTGTGTGTGTGTACCGTGTGTGTACTGTGTGTATTTGTGTGTATTGTGTGTGTGTGTGTGTGTGTGTACACAATGTACTCTCATAATTTCCCATAGTCAGCAATGGGGGGGGCACATTCACCGTAAAGCATAACACAAGCTCTTAGTTATGAGATACACACGGTTTAGAGAGAGATAGAAAGAAAGTGGGAGAGAAAGAAATAGAGAGAAAAAGAGAGAGGGAGAGAGCAAGAGAGCGGGAGGGAGGGAGGAGAAAAATGTTCTCCAGCAGCAGCGAGCTAGTGCTAATTCATCACAATGAGCCTCTAGCTCGCACAAAGGATGCCCTTGTTTGGGGCCTACATCTCAATGGGCCTCCCTTACTCCTCCACCCCTCTTTCCCTCCTTCCCTACACCTCTCTTCTCCCTTCTTCCCCAACAAACACACATTCTCCACATCCGTCCATCCCTGAGGGCATTGGGTTTCTGGTGCTGAGAGGGAGTTTCTTGGAGGCAGGATAGCATTAATTGAGGCCCTGGTTCAAAAGACAAGCCTCATGGTATGTGTTGTGTTTGTCGGGGGGGTGGGGTTAGACGAATTTAGTGTGTGTTTGTGTGTGTGTGTGTGGGCGGGGGGTTCATGTGTGTGTGGCTGTGTGGCTGTGTCTGCATATCTGCCCTTTTCAGCTGCACTGATATAACTGCTTTTTCAACAACACACACAAGCACACACACACACACACACACACACACACACACAGTCTGCGGCTAAGGCTTTTGGGGATTTGGAGAATGTGTGTTTCCAGGAAATTGTACATTTACCTTTCTCCCTGCTGATCTGTGTTGGTATTTCATTTGAACTTTGTCTGGGGGCCACAGACATGGACACGATCTACACACACACATGCAATTCCTAGCCCCCAACGCACGCACACAAACACACACACACACACACACACACACACACACACACACACACACACACACACACACACACACACACACACACACACACACATACATACACAACACACACACACACACACACACAATCTTGTACAGCTAACCTTGTGGGGACACACAATTCAGTCCCATTCAAAATCGTATTTTCCCTAACCCCTAACCCGTACTCTTACCCTCACCCTAACCTGAACCCAAAACCTAACCTTAACCCTAACCCTAACCCTAGCTCCTAACCCTTAATGTAATTCTAACCCTAACCCTAACACTAATCCTAACCTTAACCCTAAACCCCCTAGAAATAGCATTTGACCTTCTGGGGACTAACAAAATGTTTGTTTACTATTCTTGTGGGGACCTCTTTTTTATGTATCCTTTATTTAACTAGGCAAGTCAGTTAAGAACAAATTCTTATTTACAATGACAGCCTACCCCGGCCAACCCAGATGACAGTGGGCCAATTGTGCGCTGCCCTATGGGATTCCCAATCACGGACAGTTGTTATACAGCCTGGAATCAAACCAGGGTCTGTAGTGACACCTCTAGCACTGAGATGCAGTGCCTTAGACCGCTGCACCACTCGGGAGCCCACGGAGTCCCCACAAGAATAGTTATTTATTTATTTATTTTATTTTACCTTTATTTAACCAGGCAAGTCAGTTAAGAACAAATTCTTACACACACACACACACACACACACACACACACACACACACACACACACACACACACACACACACACACACACACACACACACACACACACACACACACACACAATGAGTACATGAGGTAGGAGAAGAAGGGGGGACACTCAGTAGAGGGAGAGGGAGAGAGAGAAAGCAAGAGAGAGAGAGGCCTATCACACAAACAGCCTAGCCAGGAGTCTGCTCTACTTTCCATTAATGGTAACTGGAGCTCATCCATGGTGCATGGAGGGTCACACTAAGAAACAAGCCACAACATCGGCCCGTGTAATGTTTCTCACGCACACTAGATTTTCTTCAGGGCTTTGGCTGACCACAAACCCAGAGCAGCGATTAAGTCTAAGAGTACATTCCAAATGGCACCCTATTCCAAACATAGTGCACCCTATGGGTCCTGGACAAAAGTAGTGCACTATGTTGGGAATACGGTGCCATTTGGGGCGCAACCTAAGCACTATTGCTTTTACTTCACCTCTCCGGGCCCCCTGCAGTCAATATAATCTGGGACCTGAACAAATTCTGCATTTTCATTTTTATGGAGAGGGACTTACTTGGGAAAGTGTTGTTTTCTTTTGCGCAAGCAACCAGAGGTCAAGCTTTGTGGTGAAAATAGAGATTTGAACAGATTTTTACTCATGATGTTTGACAGGCACTTTTTGCAGATTGTTAAAAAATATATATGATTTTGAATCAGTATCAGTCTATATTGTTAAGTGTCTGTCTTTCTAAAAAAGGTAAATGATTCCATTTGCTACATTAAGTAACTGCACACACTCTCTAAAGTTATTTAAACTTAGGTTAATTCATCCCCATAGCTTTTTGGTCGTCAATGCTAATGCTAGCTTGATGCTAATGTTAGCATGTTAGCACATAGCGACTGTGTTATGTTGTACAAATTCAAAGAGTGTGAATGACAATCTCCCCAGGTCCATAGACAGCTAAAGAAAACATAAAGTATAGGTAATTTTGTAATGATATGTGAACTGGCCCTTGAACCCTTTACAGTCGTGGGAATTGGCCTATATGAATGGGGCTAAAATGAAATGTTTATACAGAAGAAATATGAAAGCCGAGCATAATAATAGCAGCAATTGAAAGGGAACTGTTTGGAGATAACAGTTCACCTGTTCACACTGTTGACTTTGTCTGCATTTGACATTTACTTTACTTTTCGCTGCAGTTATTGAAAACGATATCTGAAAATACATTGATGGATACATTGAGTAACTTGATAAGACTACTCCTGGAAAATGTGCGGTAGGTGCAACATAAGAAAAACAAGGGTTTGAGTGAGAGGATTAACTGGTGTGGCCACACACCTCTCTAAAGTGTGCATAGTTCCTAAGCAATTTCAAAGCACTTTTATGACTCAAAGAAGAGTCTTCAACTATAAGGAACTTTTTTGAGCTCTCCTAGCTGTGCTGTTGAGGAACTAGAGCAAGCACACTTGTAGTTGTTTTGTTTGAAACACAACCCTGCATTCCCACCATCACACAATTATTGTTGTTGTTTATGCAATCCAAAAACAGTCCATTATAAATGCTAATCTGGGTCAGGTGGGGCATGACTTGAAAGTTTGTGATCACCGACCATTTTGAATACCACCGTACCTTCTCCGCTATGCAATCAGGTTGCCGAGCTGGTCATGGATGCACCTCAGCCACGCTCAAGGTCCTAAACGGTATCATAACCGCCATCGATAAAAGACAATACTGTGCAGCCGTATTCATCGACCTAGCCAAGGCTTTCGACTCTGTCAATCACAGCATTCTTATCGGCAGACTCAACAGCCTTGGTTTCTCAAATGACTGCCTTGCCTGGTTCAACAACTACTTGTCAGACAGAGTTCAGTGTGTCAAATCGTAGGGCCTGAATCTGCTTCCTATTTCGCAACAAAGCATCCTTCACTCATGCTGCCAAACATACCCTTGTAAAAGTGACTATCCTACCGATCCTTGACTTCGGTGATGTCATTTACAAAATAGCCTCCAACACTCTACTCAGCAAATTGGATGCAGTCTATCACAGTGCCATCCGTTTTGTCACCAAAGCCCCATACACACCCACCACTGCGACCTGTATGCTCGTTTGCTGGCCTTCGCTTCATATTCATCGCCAAATCCACTGGCTCCAGGTCATCTATAAGTCTTTGCTAGGTAAAGCCCTGCCTTATCTCCGCTTACTGGTCACCATAGCAGCACCCACCCATAGCCCCCAAGCAGGTATATTTCACTGATCCCCCCCTGGAACGAATTGCAAAAATCACTGAAGCTGGAGACGCATATCTCCCTCACTAACTTTAAGCCTCAGTTGTCAGAGCAGCTTACAGATCATTGCACCTGTACATAGCCCATCTGCAAATAGCCCACCCAACTACCTCATCCCCATATTGTTTTTTCTTCTCCTTTGCACCCCAGTATCTCTACTTGCACATTCATCTTCTGCACATCTATCACTCCAGTGTTTAATTGCTAAATTGTAATTATTTCGCCACTATGGCCTATTTATTGCCTTACCTCCCTAATCTTACCTCATTTGCACACACTGTACATATACTTTTCTATTGTGTTATTGACTGTACGTTTGTTTATTCCATGTGTAACTCTGTGTTGTTGTTTGTGTCGCACTGCTTTGCTTTATCTTGGTCAGGTCGCAGTTGTAAATGTGTTGGTCTGTGTGTATGTGTGTAATATGACAACATGCCATATTGTAACTGTACATCAAACATAGTGATCATAAATGTTGACACTGTATATGACATCAGTTTTATGATTTGGAGATATGAAGTGCACATTTGGACTCACGGGTGTTTGGCTTGCTTGTATGACGTCAAAGCGGTATTGATTATAATCCTCATGTCCCATCTTTCAAAATACATAGAGTCATCTTAATTTACAGCATTTCCCTCACTCAGACAACAAAACATTTGCTGAAGTTCCCCAATTACCTGGAGGGATGGAGGCACCTTGTTGTGCGCAGTGCTCAAGTTCAGAACGGCTGTCAGCCAAAACCAATACAGTGCTGTGAAGTGCAGAGCAAGAGCTCTGACATCATGTACAGCCACTATGTTCTAATTTAGGCACTTATTAGTGCCCAAATCTGCCATTTTCAACCCGTATACGACCGTAAGCATCTTTACACCTACAGTATGTTTACCAGACTGCCATCAAGGGACTGTCCAAGTTTAGGGGTCAAAGGTCAGGATAGGTAGGCTAAGCTTTTAATAAGAGAGAGAGAGAAAGAGAGAGAGAACAGGATGGTTCAAACCTCCTCCTCTTCCTGCCATTGCAAACAGTCAACAACATGAATGGCCACACGTGCATCTAAGTAGCCCATAGACCACTAGGTAATCTTGTGCAATAGTAATACACTGTGGCAAACAGTGAATCGATAAACCCCAGTGGCCCGTTGCAAATGGACCAGCCAGCCACCAGCCACCACTGACTGCACTAGGAAGATTACTGGGAAATGGCGGGCAGAGCCGTTTCCCAGTAATCCTCCTGAAGCCATTTCCCAGGAGAGAGGAGTGAAGGCTCTGTTCTGCTGCCAAGCGATCACAGTAGGCGAGTACGGACTCAAATAGATGAAAGAGTCTTGGGTTTGCTTATCGCACACTTCCTTTCGTTTCGGGGTTAGAGAAACAGAATTAGGCTAAGACAGCAAATTCAGTTTTCGCTGAGATATCGAGGGACAGTAGGAAGGTTGAACTTTCCCCTCATGTCGGCTGAAGAAAGGTGGGGCCTCCCGTGAAGAGCCCACTTCCTCTTACTTGAGGTCTTTTGTTCAGTTTCCTGTCCCAAATGACTTACAATGCATCATGAAATCATATTTTTGTTTTCGCTACAAAGACTTCTTGATGGTGGCAACGTCACCGATATAGAATCACTGAATTGTATTTCATGCACTATAGGAGAGAAAACCTAGTTAGCATATTTGGTTCCTTGGAAGTTGTGAGAATGTATATTTTTGGTTTAGCATTGGTTCTGGGAATGAAGCCTTAAGTTTCCTGACCGATAAAACTAAACGTTTTTTAAACGTTCTGAGGACAGAAGTGAACATTTTGCCCTGGGAACATTCATTTTAAAGTTGCAGGGAGGTTCTGAAAATGTTTTACAATGGTTCCTTGAACATTTTTCTTGACAATTTTATTAACGTTAAAGGTAATTAAATAACGTTCTGAGAAAATGTTTCAACAAGACTTTTAATAGCACTGCTAGCTTAGTTTTGGTTAGTTGTTTTGAACAAGCACAGATAGAACACGTGGAAATTAATTTGTTTAGGCATTAATCATGAACACACATTTATTTGATATTATGACACTGTTCTCTATTCATGGAATTAGTCCACTGCGCCACCAGGATGAAGCTAGTGTGGCTTGATTTATTCATTTATTATACAAACCTGTTCATTTTAGTCTAGTCAAGCAGACCTAATTTCAAAGGAAACAAGCACTCGTTAAGATCCGGTGTGGCCAATTAATTGGCGTGGCCAACACACCTGAACACACTAAACAAGATAGAGGATAGAGAGAGTTTTGTTAATGCTGAGAACGCAATGTGTATGTTTTTATATAACATTCTTAGAACATTCTTTGAACGTTACTAAAGTTTTCAAGCGTTTTTTAATGGAAAGTTTCCTTAACATTCTCAGAACAATTTGAGCATATTACTTTGAATAAAACCATGAGGAAACCCGAATGAAACGTTATGCTGAAGTACTGACGTTACCACAGAAGAATGTTGTTCCTTAACATTTTCCAAACTATTTGATGACATTCCCAATGTCAAACCAGCTGGAGAACGTTCCTAGAATATTGAAATATAATTTAAATATAATCATGTTTGACCTTTCAGGAAACATTCAGTTAAAGTAATAAAATACCAAGAAAATCGTGTTTTTTTGTCTAGTGTCTTAAATGTGCTGAGAATGTTCCAAAGCCAACCAACTATCATGCACCATTCCTAGAAATGTGTGGTATCGTTGTATGCAAAATAAACATAGGACAACCACACTCTCACCAAGCTCTAAGAAACATATGGTTCCCAGAACGTTATGTGCTAGCTGGGAAGACTAACATGCCAACCCATTAACATTGGAATCCATGTTGCACCCCATAGAATTATAATTGGAATCTATGATGTTCCCCATAGAAATAGTAAATCTAGTCATTCTATTTCTATGTGGTATGCAATTGATTCCAAGGGCCATGTGCTATGGGTTTGCCTGCTAAAGTCTTGGCTCTACTCTAGATTGCATGAGTGGCGGATTCCAACCTCGTAGTCCTCATTTACATCCCACACGCACCATTTTACAACCCTACATCACAATCCATTTACCAGCTTCACCTGACCGTATCACATTGTGACCATTGACCTTTGGTGATCTTTCCCAATGTATCAGACCAAAGGTACCTGGAACCCGGGCTAATCATCTTTAGTGTTCAGTTAACCACGCCCCATCAAAAGATGAATTATCTTAAACTCCAATCCCATCTCACTGTCAGTCAGTCAGAGGCTGGTGTATGTGTCAAGAGGCTGTTGTGGCCAAGTCAAGAAAAGTCAAGACAAATCAGGGTTGTGTTCAGCATGGTGACATTTTTTTTTTAAATGGTGTGAAACAAGGAAATATACTATTTGAACGTGGGAAAGGTTTGAAAACGCTTGGCCAAGAGGAAAAATCACAGTTGTGTTCTTCTCTAGTGAGAAAATGTTTCGAAACGGGAGTGAAGCTTTTTGAACTTGGAAAATGTGCCTGAACACAAACCCGGTGTAAAATGGCCAACGTTGGATAATACTGATAACTGTTGAACTATATCTGGTATACCGGTTTGAGTTCATCTCACTGTTGCAGAACTGAAAATTGATACAAAGTTCACCCTCTTGTAGGCTTTCAGCCACATATCCCCTTGCAGGTTTTTTCAACATTTTGGATAAAGCGCCACCACTACACCCCGACAAACGAAACTCACTGCACCGCTGATTCAACTTAGCCCACTAAACATGTGGCTAAAGCTACAAGAAGAGAAAATACCTGAGACATCCCCACTTTCCCCCCTTCTGCTAAACCTTGCACTCTACAGGTTTTTTTTTGGCAAGCGATCTCTGTCAAGGAGATGGGTCCTACTCGATGAAGCCCGACGGGCCATCTGATACGTTATGAACGGAAGTGCTCTCACCGGCTCCCTTTATGCTGATGCCGAGCACTTTTTTTTTGTTGAAGGGAACGGACGTCAGACTCCGGAGGACAAGGGCTCCGGGAAGCGAGCCAAAGATGGCTAAGAAGGAACATTTGTTTCTGATTTGGCCCGGGAGCTTAATGACCAGAGCGGATACTCACATTTCTCTGGTTACAGAGTCTGTCCTGTTTTGTTATGTTCCAAATGATGGAGAACTGGAGGCCGTACAAAAACGAAACCCAGAAGTGAACCGTTACTTATGAGGGAGAAGGGGGAAAAGAGTTCGGATTTGGACAGGGAGCTATGTTGGCGTATCAGAATGTTTATGGTTTATGGTTGAGGCCGCTTCAGTCAGTGTGGGATGTGCCAAGTTCCAGTCTTGTAAAAAAAATCCCCCTTTGAGGATTAAAACTATTTGAGAAAAACTATGCTTCTCTACTGTCCTACTATCGGATTCAAGCAGCTTCGTGAACTGGTAGAAAGGACAATAACGAGCTTCTTACAGCAGTGTAATCTATGTACTCTAGACGTTACAAAGATAGGCCACCTTTTACTTTTAGAAAGGTGTCACTTCAAATCTCGCCATCCTTAACAGTTAGTCATTTGTGACGTGAAATCCAGCGCTCGCTAATGAGGCAGTTCAAAAATAGAATGGTGTGAGCCATTTCCTTGCCAGCTCTCATCATCCACCCTTCGACAAGCCTCCATTCTATAAACCTTGTACCATCAACTCACCTTTCTCTGTTACTTTGGAAAATGATAGCATAAATAAATATGGACGTGAGGCAAACCCAAATCACTCAGAAATATTCCTTTTGTTACTGAGCAATTTTGGAGGACAGAGAATAATTGATTATTGATATTCGGTGCAGGGTTGGAAACAATTCCATTTCAAGTGAAAACTCTGGAAACTAGTTCAGATCTTGTAGGTTAATGAAAATAAATCTTTATTTTAGAGGCTTTTTTAAATTCAGTTTGAGTTGAAACTGTATTTTTACAGACACTGACTAATATGTCTCTTCCTGCTTAAGGCCAATATGTAGCCTACAAGCTAGCATACTGAATTTCGGCACTTTAAGTAGCATCTTTCTAAGAACATTCTGTGTCCTGATTCATACAGTACGTTGACATAGTTAATTCTCTATCAACTTTGGTTGAAGGGGTTGAGGTAACTTCATTGTGTATTTGGCCTCTGCAAAGGTCTTCAAACTACATCTGGTTTCAACATGAGGTAGTAGTTCTAAGCTCTGTGATGTTTTCATAAGGTAGCCAACAGTGAGCTTTTAGTAATGGCTACCAGGACCAACCACCGTCCAAAAACACTTCTGTAGCAGACTGGTGGTTTATAAGACTCAAATAATCCGGCGCAACAACCTAGCCATAACTAAGAATTTCTGCCTTTTAATGTCTCCCTGTCATCCCTTATCTTTATCCTTGCCTCCCTCACTCCCTTTCTGTCTCCTCCCTTCCTCCGCCACCTACCCCGTCTATTTTTATCCTCCTCTCCCTTTGATCCATTATGTATTCTCAAACTGTCGTGCCCCCTTTACTTTCGTCTCCTTCCTCCCTCCATCCTCCCCCTCTCCCGATTAAATTATACCGCTCCACTACCAGTAATTGTAAGTCTCCGCTGGACGACCCCTGAGGACACAGCAAGACGGGAGAGAGAGGGATGAAGAGGGAGAGAGAGAAAGACAGGGCAGAGACTGGAGGAGAGAAATCTAGAGTGAAAGACGGGAGAGAGAAATGAGAGTTGAGGCATAGAGAGAGAGGTGAGGAGAAAGAAAGATAGACTGAGGCAGAGATGAAACTGGGGCTGTTATGCAACGGCAGCTCCCTCCACAGCGTTATCTCTGTTTGGTCTGGCTGGGGAGGGGAGGGGAGGGGGGGAGAAAAAAAAATGCACTGCAATCATAGAGCGAGCCCCCCTAGGCGACGGCTCCCCTCCAATCACCACGCAGGGCCTCTGCCATGACGACGAGTTACCGAGCAGAATTTCCTCACCAGAGCACATCGATCGGTAGCTTACTACCTGCAACACATCCACAGAGGCCTAGTATCCACGGAAACACAACCTGCTAACTCTGCTCTCTGAAAGGAGGGAGTGAACAGAAAATAATTGAAGGAGAGGAGAGGAAGAGACATCAAACACAGCCCAAATCCTCACAACACTGTTTACGTAAGCCTGGTAGGATCTATTCTAAGGGCTTCTGTCTACCGTTCCTTTACTGAGTGAGCTAAATGTACTCCATCTAAACTGCAGCTCTTCAATGCTCACAGTTGCAGACACACAAGTCCATTGCACTTTAACAATAAGGGTTTATCCCTCGAAAATACCAAAGTCCGCGAACGCAGACAGCCTCTGATGTTGGTCGTTAAAAGCCCCCATGCGTGTCTGTGTTTTTTTTTGTTGCTTTGCCAACTTATTCCTGGCACCTTGACCTCTTACTCGAGAAGACCACCCAAAAGCCCGACCCCCCCCAATACTGCTGAAAGCCCCCCTCTGGAATTAAAGGGGGAGGAAGAAGTGGGGTCTCACAAAATCCAGGTATTGGTTCTCCAACAAAGATCTTTGTGTTGTATGGAGGGAGACCAAAGCACCAGCCTCTCTCTCTCTGATGACCTGGGGGGGGGGGGGGGGTTAAAGCGAGCGGACATGACCCCCTGCCCCCCACTTATAGGACCCCAATAAGCGAGGACACATAGTGGTGCCATATGTGGGGGGGGGATGTGTGTGTGTTGTACGAGTTCACTGGGTTGGGCCATTAGCGTCAAGGGCGGACCCCAGCCCCCTACGCAAACCCAGTAGGTTTAAAAATAGAACAATTCATATCGGCGAGGCTGAGTGCATTGATATTACTGGACTTGACACACACAAAATCTCTTTCTCTTTCTTTCTTTCTCTCTCTTTCTTTCTCTGTCTATCCTTTCCCTGATTGCTGCAAATGAACAGGTGGCTACACACCACAGTGGCTCCACTGTGACCAGGCCAACAGACAGGCCATGTCATCAGTCTCTCTATCTCTTTCTCCCTCCATCTCTCTTTCTCTTTCACCACCGGTCGGTGACTCTGGAAAGCCCTCTCTGTCCCATTCATACACAGAGAGAGAAAACAGGGGTCAGTGGAGATAGTGTGGCATCAGCAGTTTGAACCTACCTGGACTTGTCCAACAAGAAACACTTCAACACTTTTCAGCTGAAAAAGGTTTTTAAATGTTTTCCATTTCATGCCCTAATGAACACTCCCCTGGTCTCGGACAATTAACTGGGTCAGTTACAATGACTGTCATCTAAACTCAGCAAAAAAAGAAACGTCCTCTCACTGTCAACTGCGTGTAAATATTTGCATAAATATTTGCATAAACATAAGATTCAACAACTGAGACATAAACTGAACAAGTTCCACAGACATGTGACTAACAGAAATGGAATAATGTGTCCCTGAACAAAGGGGGGGTCAAAATCAAACTGGTGTGGCCACCAGCTGCATTAAGTACTGCATTGCATCTCCTCCTCATGGACTGCACCAGATTTGCCAGTTCTTGCTGTGAGATGTTACCCCACTCTTCCACCAAGGCACCTGCAAGTTCCCGGACATTTCTGTGGGGAATGGCCCTAGCCCTCACCCTCCGATCCAACAGGTGCTCAATGGGATTCAGATCTGGGCTATTTGCTGGCTATGGCAGGACACTGACATTCCTGTCTTGCAGGAAATCATGCACAGAATGAGCAGTATGGCTGGTGGCATTGTCATGTCAGGATGAGCCTGGAGGAAGGGTACCACATGCGGGAGGAGGATGTCTTCCTTTTAACGCACAGTGTTAAGATTTCCTGCAATGACAACAAGCTCAGTCCGATGATGCTGTGCCACACCGCTCCAGATAATGATGGACCCTCCACATCCAAATCAATCCCGCTCCAGAGTACAGGCCTCGGTGTAACGTTCATTCCTTCGACGATAAACGCGAATCCGACCACCACGACTCGTCAGTGAAGAGCACTTTTTGCCAGCCCTGTCTGGTCCAGCGATGGTGGGTTTGTGCCAATAGGCGACGTTGTTGCCGGTGATGTCTGGTGAGGATCTGCCTTACAACAGGCCTACAAGCCCTCAGTCCAGCCTCTCTCAGCCTATTGCGAACAGTCTGAGCACTGATGGAGGGATTGTGCATTCCTGGTGTAACTCAGGCAGTTGTTGTTGCCATCCTGCACCTGTCCCACAGGTGAGATGTTTGGATGTACCAATCCTGTGCCGGTGTTGTTACACATGGTTGTTCATCTTGTCTCCCTGTAGCACTGTCTTACGTGTCTCACAGTACGGACATTGCAATTTATTGCCTTGGCCACATCTTCAGTCCTCATGCCTACTTGCAGCATGCATAAGGCACGTTCACGCAGATGAGCAGGGACCCTGAGCATCCTACTTTTGGTGTTTTTCAGAGTCAGTAGAAAGACCTCTTTAGTGTCCTAAGTTTTCATAACTGTGACAATAATTGCCTACCGTCTGTAAGCTGTTAGTGTCTTAATGACCAACCCACAGGTGCATGTTCATTAATAATTTATGGTCTATTGAACAAGCATGGGAAACAGTGTTTAAACATTTTACAATGAAGATCTGTGAAGTTATTTGGATTTTTACAAATTATCTTTGAAAAACAGGGTCCTGAAAAAGAGCCGTTTCTTTTTTTGCTGAGTTTATGACTATATCACCACCATCGATGACCATCTTTGTTTTGGTTTATGTTGCAATCCATCCATCCTTTCCATTATATCTACTAATACTGATAACCAAACCAAACAACGAAACACGTCAAGTAAATAGCACCTTGCAGTGAAACATGGTACACATGAAAAGTGTGTACCATTGAACAACAGAGTGAGAAAGTAGAGAAAAGTGGAGGGTGAAACTCAGCATTCCACTCTACTCAGCATGTTTGTGTCTGTGTGTGTGTGTGTGTGCGTGCGCGCGCGTGTGTGTGTGTGTGTATGGAGGGTTCCCGTTTGTTCAGAAGAATGCAGTAATCTTTCGTAAAAGGGTGGAACTGTGCGGCTGCCAGCTCCAGCTGGGCAGTTCTTTCTCCTTTCAGAGCTGGCCGTTGAATGACCCCCCCCCCCCCCCCCCCTCCCCGCGCGCTGTTGGGGCAGCATATGCACAGATGCACTTACAGATGCACTTACACACACACACGTTCATACGTTCAGACCGATGGACAAATAGACACACACACACACACACACACACACACACACACACACACACACACACACACACACACACACACACACACACACACACAATATGTTTAATGGATGAGGGGCCTACACAGGTGAGCAGGAGTGAGGCTAACATTGTGATGAGAGAAAACATGGCACAGTCATTCCTCCCTAACCCTTGTCTTTGTTGGGTGTACACATCTGCAATACCCTACTCTGTGAAAGGGAAAGCCCCAATGATGTTGGCATGTATCCCCGGGGTCAAACTGAAAACAAACTAGAGCCTCTCTTTGGTCGAGATTCAATCGGGACCACGAAAGATACTGATATTTAAAGGTAATTTCGATTGAGCCGACATCTGCAGTGTTCACCGTGAACGTGGTTTCCTCAAACATGCATAGCGGACATAACGTTGGGTTTATTTTGGCCCCTAAGTTCTCTCTCTCTCTCCAGCTCTCTGTCTCTTTTTACTATCATGTTATCTAATTCTATAGCGTTGCTATTGAGTAAGTACAGTATGGGTGTAACTTAACAGGATTTGAACAGTTTCTGTTACTAACATCTAGATTTCTGCCTTACTCCGGATTCCTTTGATTATTGTGACACAAACTACTGAGATGTTTTTTGATAAAAGTGGAGGGAGAAAAGTGAAAACCGTAACACAAAGGTCATCCATACTGACCTATGGGCCCTGGTCAAAAGTTAACTCTGAAAGTGTAAAATGGACACTATTTTCAAAGAACATATGAGTCCCAGTGTACTGGTGTTAAAATAACACTGTATGGTGTAAAGCCTAATTTGCTTATTTCCCAGCGTGCCTTTACTTTTTGAGTAAATTGTTACAGTTAACACCCATGAAGGTATTTGTTTGTGACAGAGACATGGTTGTTGAATTATTTTCCTTTTAAAGGCCTGTGGCTTTCACCAAGTGAGTTCCTAAGTGAATGTTATCTATGAAAATGTAATGACAATATATTATCCATATTGGCCTAGTTGATGGCCTAGTTTTACCATAACACAGTGGTGTTAGGAAACCCCTGGTTTTCAGGCCACATCAGGCCTCCGTCACATTATGCTGGCTTGCAAAGTGATGTGTAATTCCTATTGGAATCCAGACAGAGTTAGGATATCCAACAGTTGGAATCTTTATTCACCCACAACCTGCATTCAGAATGACCATCAGGATTAGGAAACTTGATTTTTTTTAAACCACCACCCATCATTTAAACCATAAAAAAACATTACAGTAAAGGGTGCAATATATCTCACTAACTGAGTGGATTAGTTTGAAAAATTAAGTTATTTATCTTTGTGTAGCATAAGTGTACATGCAAAAACACAGATATTAAAAACAATCCTAAAAAATCTACCTGCAGTAGAGCATGCTGGGAAATATGAGAATGAAGGGTGTCGTGTTAATGGGACTGTTTTACTCTACACAGTGTAAAACAATAACTCTGGTTATTAAAACCAACACTGGGGGTTATTTTACACCACTTAGTGTTAAATTCACTCTTACAGAGTGAATCATACTCTCACTCGAAATGTGCTGTGTAGTTCACATAAGAACATACGTACAGTATATAAGGAATAGGGTGCCATTCATATCGGCGAGGACACAGCCAAGATCTCCAATCTACATATAACTTCCAAGCCACAATCCTCTGCTCCTTGCAACCCAATATGGACAATTTACTGTAGGAACCAAATCTATGTTTTCTCTGTGGTCATCACTAGATAGTGGTGTGTGTGTGTGTGTGTGTGTGTGTGTGTGTGTGTGTGTGTGTGTGTGTGTGTGTGTGTGTGTGTGTGTAGGGTGTGTGGGTGTGTGTGTAGGGTGTGGGGGGTCACATTCCGTTGCATTATCGTAATGATAACTGCTGTTGAAACATTCCATATAACCTCCAGTGTACTTGTGCCAAGCCAGCGTTCAGTAATTACCGGGGTGGAGGCACCACTTTGCTCCTGTTACCGGAAATCTTGGAATATTTTGCCTGCTTAAGCGTCCTTTCAGAACAAAACAACAACAACATCAGCATCTATTAAACCAGGAAACGACATAAGCCCTAGGGCTTAGTTTAGTGAATGTTATAACTCTCTTACGTGCATTTGTTGGCACACACGCATTCATGCACACACACACACACACACACACACACACACACACACACACACACACACACACACACACACACACACACACACACACACATTCATGCACATTTGCAGACAACTTGCACACACATTTCAGCAAAGCCGTCAGTTAAGGTAAGAGTCATAGACAATCACATTGCACTACTATTTGTTTTGAACGTTTGAAAGTTGAAAGTCAACTGGCTCTACAAACAATTAAACAATTAATTATATAGATGAAAGCATTTTCTCAAAACAAGCAACGTAAGTAGTGCATATGCATTTGTCATTGCAATGTAAGCACAGAATGAGGCAGTCAGGCAGTCCCCATGTTTTGACTCACTCAGTCCCCCCTCCATGAATCATGGTTAGCACCTCTGTCAGTCTGTGAGGGAGTGTTGGCCAACCGGCCCTCTGATTCGCTGGAACCCTGTAAAATCTCAACTGGCTTTGACCTCTGGTGTTGCTATGCAATGCTGAGGGGAGAACAGGGCCCTCTTTGAAAAACAGGTTGGTGTGTGTTCACACTGGCTGACCAGAGCAGACCCCGCTCTGCCCCTCAGGCAGACCATTAAGTACACAGGAGGGAGCCTCTGGACAGACTCAAACTGGATTTTACAAACACAGACAGACCGGCCTACAACTGGACGTCTCAGCCAAAAATATTGTACATTTGCACAGAGGGCTGTTTTCCCGGACACGGATTAAACCTAGTCCTGGAAAAATAATAATAATAAAATTCCATGTTCCTTAAAAATATGGCTACTGGAGGTTCTTAATTTAAAGTGCCTTTAAGTCCAGGACTATAGGCTTAATCTTTGTCCAGGAAACTGGCCAAGGGAGTCCAGATTTAAAAAAGAGTTCCATCCTTGACAGATGACAAAGTAATTGTGGCCCTCAAGGATTCTGAGGTCATGGGTCGTAAAACATTACATTTCTTCAAACCATTGATAAAATATTCACTTTGAGTCAATGTGAGTCCATGATCAGGGGGTATCATGCAGCTCATTGTGTCCACTAAACACACAATAACAAAAAGAGAGGCGGATAGGAAGGGAGGGACAGGAACTGTGTGTGTGTGTGTGTGTGTGTGTGTGTGTGTGTGTGTGTGTGTGTGTGTGTGTGTGTGTGTGTGTGTGTGTGTGTGTGTGTGTGTGTGTGTGTGTGTGTGTGTGTGTGTGTGTGTGTGTGTTTTGGAGGGTCTGACTGTGTGGTCTGCTGATGGAGGGGAATTCCATACTCCAGATCAACTACACCCCCCCCCTCCAAAGTGCAACCTAGCGCAGCATAGACACCCTGATATACTAACACTAGTTGGGATGGGGTGGGGGGTGGAATGTGAGTAATTGCAGCTTGCAGCATGGAGGAGTACACATTGCCAACAGGGTGAAAAAAGAGAGCTTAACACAAGCACGGAAAGTCAATCATTCCCCGGGGTGAGTCAGATTTAAAAGTAAATCACATCGACCAATGTGTGGAGACATGACATTGGAGGTTGTTTTGTAAAGTCATGGTCAAAACAATGTTATTTATGAAAAAAGGAAGTGACATCAGAGTGTTGATAGTAAAGAGGCGACAGGGGACACTTTTATCCTATGACTTTGTTTACATTTACATTACATTTAAGTCATTTAGCAGACGCTCTTATCCAGAGCGACTTACAAATTGGTGCATTCACCTTATGACCTCCAGTGGAACAGTAGTGCATCTAAATCTTTTCAGGGGGAGGGGGGGTGAGAGGGATTACTTTATCCTATCCTAGGTATTCCTTAAAGAGGTGGGGTTTCAGGTGTCTCCGGAAGGTGGTGATTGACTCCGCTGTCCTGGCGTCGTGAGGGAGTTTGTTCCACCATTGGGGGGCCAGAGCAGCGAACAGTTTTGACTGGGCTGAGCGGGAACTGTACTTCCTCAGTGGTAGGGAGGCGAGCAGGCCAGAGGTGGATGAACGCAGTGCCCTTGTTTGGGTGTAGGGCCTGATCAGAGTGATTTAGAGTGGTGTATCAAAAGGGTCGGGTCCCTTCTTGTTTAAATGTAGCTTGTTTTGCTGAGTTTTTAAACCTACCCGAACACTAAATAGACACACCAACAATATAGGTCTCTAACAAGCGCCATTGAATGCTATTAAGTTGCTGGTCTCCACAACTCCACAGCACAGGAAGAGCCAAGTACAACATACACCAACTTCAACAATATGTTGCCGTCTCTTGGCTTTAAATTGAGATGTTGTGTTTTTACTGTAGTTGAATGAAAATGATGTTGACTATAATAAACTACATTCATCAATCTGACTCCATTATTAGGTGAATAAACACTGTAGGTCCATAGGCCTATTCCTCAGCAGGGTAGCCTAGTGGTTAGAGCATTGGACTAGTCACCGGAAGGTTGCGAGTTCAAACCCCTGAGCTGACAAGGTACAAATCTGTCTTCTGCCCCTGAACAGGCAGTTAACCCACTGTTCCCAGGCCGTCATTGAAAATAAGAATTTGTTCTTAACTGACTTGCCTAGTTAAATAAAGGTTAAATAAAGGTTAAATAAAGGTTAAATAAAGGCAAAATAAATAAATTGGGTCTTGTTAAGGTAGCAAGCCTTGCATCACCACTCGGAATACTAGAAGTTACAGGTGACCAAAAGAGCTTATATCTTGCGATCTACGTCTTAGCATTAAATTATTGATCTAACCTTAGCTCAGAGATGCATAGTTAGAGGACAAGCATGTATGCTATGTGTATTGTGAATTATATTTACCAATAGACCTACTAAATTATGAACATAGAGTCAAAAGTGTTACTCTGTAAAACGAGGGATGCATTCACTCACTAATAGGATTTATTAGTCATGAAATAATTGACACTAAACTATTGCAGTGTACATGAAATATATGATACATTACATAATAACAGAGCAAATGACTATTGACTAAATGAGACTTATAGTGGTTCCACGTGTCTTCAGTTAATAATAATCTCAGAGAAAAAAATGATGTGTGTCAGGAGCTTGCTAACAAGTTCTCAAAGTATGAGCGAATTCACTGCCCTTTTAATCAAATTCAAGCGGGAACTCCCCCTAACCTGAATTAACATTTATTTGCACTTTGCAACCCAGTTAGCAATGAGCAATCGGGAGGCCGGCATCCCTCCAGAGTACCCATCGCCTCATGGGGCGCCCGCGATATGCCACTTTGTCAAGCGGCAGCCGTGCTTCTGCCGTTCAAGTGTCGTTTTCCTCACACAGCCCACCCGCCCTTCACCCGCCCTTCACCCGCCCTTCACCCGCCCTTCACCCGCCCTTCACCCGCCCTTCTCCCGCCCTTCACCCGCCCTTCACCCGCCCTTCACCCGCCCTTCTCCCGCCCTTCACCCGCCCTTCACCCGCCCTTCTCCCGACCGGCGACACTACAGCTGACAGCCGGAGGCACGGAACTTTTTCAGCATCAAGCCAGCGGCGTGCCTCCTCCCTTTCTCCACTTATTTATTCATTTACGTTTATTATTTAAGATAGATTGGATGCCATGTCCATTTGAACAAATACTAATATAGAAAGGCTTCTCACACAGTGCAATGGGAACAAAACTGACTGCAATCAATGTGTCATAGTTCCTTGACTATGCAACGTACTAACAATGAAACAATAAAAACAAGTGCAAAAAGAAGCATGCAGATCAAAGAAAATAAGATGTAAATAAGAATAAGATCAAACCAAAATAGCCTTAAGATAAAAACCAAAATAGCCTTAAGATAAAAACCAAATTAGCCTACATTCATATAGTATGGACATTTTTTTTTACCCATGTGCTTAGAGTGGAATAACTACAGTGCAGTAGCAGCACTGTATAATGAAAGTATATCTACATAGTGCAGTTAGGTGACATAACTATTTCATTGGTCCGGTAGACTAAAGTAATTTAAGTGTGTACAGAATATGAATAAATGGTCAGTGTGTGGTAGGGTGCAGGAGTCAGCCCAGGGTTCAGCTGTTGGATCAGTCTTGTGGCTTGGGGGTAGAGGCTGGTTTTGAGATAGGTGGTCCGAGACTTGATGCTGACCCTCACTGCAGCCGATCCCTCTCTCCTGTCCGCCGCCTTCACAATCGGAGGCCCCTTTCAGCTAAAGGGTGACCTGAATCTGGACCCCCTTATCCATGGCATCCTGGGTTGCAGGTTCTTCCGAAAGAACATTGCATTCGATTTGAATAGCACAAGTTGGGAAAACAAGTTGGGAAAACAAATGTAACACATTTAATACTATCAAAACTTACTGTGAAGAATGGTCTTCAGAAACAAGTCCCTGAAACAGGCCTCATGCGCTGCCCCAGTCCAGGTTGTGACAATGACAAGGCGGTTTGACAGAATGCAATGTAAGACCATCTGCCACACAGTTAAAAGACTTAGATGCACTACTGTTCCACTGGATGTCATAAGGTGAAAGCACCAATTTGTAAGTCGCTCTGGATAAGAGCGTCTGCTAAATGACTTAAATGTAAATGTAAATACAGTGAAATAATCTGCCTGTAAGCAATTGTTGGAAAAATTACTTGTCATGCACAAAGTAGGTGTCCTAACAGACTTGCCAAAACTATAGTTTGAGTGGTTGAAAAATTAATTTTAAAGACCTAAAAGTATGTAAACTTCCGACTTCAACTGTACATTTTTATTTAAACATGTTAGGAGAGCTGATAAGTGATCCACCCCTTTGCTTGACAGACTTGCTTCTCTGCTTTTTGTCAATGTCATCTGGTGACGGTTGGAATGCATCATTGACTCTATTTTAAAGAGAAGAAAATGAACTGCTTCAACCTAGTCATCTGGCAGTAGTTTACCTGCCATACACCTTTCATGTGGAGTTTATTTTAGTGTATTGGTATTCCAGCATTTTCACAGGTTCTTAACTTCAGGTCCTTGGCATTACAGACAGAAACCTAAGGAATTACACATTATGTTAACATCTTTCCCACCCGCTATATTTTAAATACATGTATTGTGACAGTCTAAAGACAAAATTGCAGATATTTCCAATGAGTATTTACATTTAATTTGGTAACAGTTATGTTCCTACAGTAAAAACAAAAGGCAGGAACAACACACCCAGATTCTTATCTAATCAACTCAATTTGAATGTTATGACCAGACAACAGGAATGTGCCCGATAACCAGTCAAAATACACCAACCATAAAACATGCAATTCAATGAAACACTGGTCTTCATCATGGTTCACATTTGTTCACTCTCTAAATGTCAACTAGATGACTGATACTACACCTTAAACACTGAAAACATGTGGTCTCACCAGTTCTCTGGACTAAAGCAAGGTCAGTCGAGTTCACCCAAACCGGACTCCCATTTTAGACTCTAAATGGCCCCAGTGACCTCACCACTCAACCAAATACCAGATGCTTTGTGCCTTTTCCTCTGGCACTTCTCCATTATCAATCACAACCAACTCTCCTGTGACATGTTTATGTAAATAACCACTAGGCATTGAATAATGCCTCTCAGGTGTGTCTGCTCCAGAGTCCAGAGTCTCTCTCCCTTTCAGGATGTGTCAACATGTTAATTGCCGGGTGAATTTCTACAGATAGTTCAGCTACGGTGTTGTCTTGTCAGGCTGCATTTTCAAACAAAACCTTTTGGTGGTAATTTAAATGTGAGAGGAGAAGTGTGTCATTTTCACTGCCTTTTCTGGTCGCGACCAACTACACAAATCAATCGCCACTGTCGAGTTAGTTACATCATACATTTTGCAAATAGTGCTAAAAAAAAGATGAATTGGAAACAAACTCAGACAGCAGTCCGATTCATTAGTCAGGCAATTCATGGCAAGAAAAAGAGAATGTGGACAGACAACTGTTGGACTGTGTTTGTGCCAAGACAACGCCCCACGAATCAGTGATGTGGCCTCCCAGCCAGGTCGTATCTCTGTCTGTCCCCCGGCAGATCAAATAACCCCCACAATGCTGAGTGGCTAGAATGGGGAGGACTGAATAGAAAATGCCGACCTTGAGGGCCTCAATGTGAAAGATATAACTAACTCCAGTTGGCCCCCTATCAGTACATACCAGATAGTCATATATTTGGATTTAATCTGTTTATATTTTTAATACCAGCCAACGTCCCTGTAGGAGGCCTTTTTGCCTTTTGGTAGGCCGTCATTGTAAATAAGAATTTGTTCTTAACCTAGTTAAATAAAGGTTAAATATTAAAAAAAGTTGAATTGAAGAACCTTGAGGTCTTGTGAATGGTTTTGCTCTTCAATAAATCCTGTAGATAGGGGCGGCAACGTAGCCTAGTGGTTAGAGCGTTAGAGCGTTGGACTAGTAACCGGAAGGTTGCGAGTTCAAACCCCCGAGCTGACAAGGTACAAATCTGTCGTTCTGCCCCTGAACAGGCAGTTAACCCACTGCTCCCAGGCCGTCATTGAAAATAAGAATGTGACTTAACTGACTTGCCTGGTAAAAAATAAAGGTAAAATAAATACAATTTAAAAAAGATACCCAATCCATTTGGGGTATGATGAAAAATGACAGCGTTCCTCTGTGGGCTGAGCCATCCTGTGTTAATGTGGTGCCCTACCTACCTAAAATGGGAGAATTATACATGTTAGTGCTTTACATGATGGTGCCCTTTGTAAAGAGTACCTTATTGTAAAGTGTCACCTTATAACTGTATCACAAGTATTGTACAAGGCCAGAAATATGAACCCCTGACAAAGCCACATTGTTGTTCAGTTACAGATCATAAAGATTAGATAAGCACAACCTCACTGCACCAGTGCTTCTAACAATAACAGAACTATACGGGTGGCTGTTAAATGGAAACGGTGCACTAATCAAATCATATGAGAAACAGAATGTTCAAGGGGCCACTGTGAATTTGTGTACATTTTGGTAAACATGCCATGGCAAACGATCAAAAACCGAAACATTTTTTTATCAACTGTAAGCAAATGATATGAGAAACAAAATGGTTCCATATGCCGCTGGGCATGAGTCAATCAACATGCCGTACGATCTGTATACAGAAGCAGATAAATAATGAAGGCCCCATGATTGTTGCACGACAAGCCTTTACTTACCATGTTCTACCTATGGCCAATGTGGTTCTCTCTGGACGTTTGCACAAAAACAGCCACTAAAGAGAAAGCATCCTTAAGCCTTTTTGGCTACTTCCTAATAGTTTTACACAGAATTCTGTCCTTGTCTCCTGTCCTATAAGACTAAAAGCTCTGGACAAGTAAAACAATGGGTGCATCTCAATAGTCTAAAAAAAACCTACCTCTCCTCCTCGTCTTCCCTTTACCTGAACAGACATGAAAGAACTGGAGAGGTGAAAACAAATTCACAATATTGACACCCACAATGTTGCTTTCACCTATTCTGTGTTTTCAGATTCATCGAGATGAAGGCGAGGAGATGAGGTGAGGCAGCCTCTTCAGGCCATTTAGATGCAAAACATGTGAGACCTAAAGGCTTTTTTACCTATCACTGGTGATGAATAAAATAAGCAGAAGAACCTCTGTCTCATTGGCCTTTATGGCAAATATATTGTAAGTGTCAGTGGAGGCTGCTGAGGGGAGGACGGCTCATAATAATGTCCGGAACGGAGCGAATGGAATGGCATCAAACACATGGAAACCATGGAAACCACGGGTTTGACGTATTTGATGTATTTCCACTGATTCCGCTCCAGTCATTACCACGAGTACGTTCTCCCCAATGAAGGTGCCACCAACCTCCTGTGGTAAGTGTACAGCATGTCAGTGTGACGGCAAGCTGATAGCTTTGGGAAGCTGAGATCAAGTGTGAGAGGTGTGGCTCTCATGCTCAATGGGAGTGTAGTTGAGTTACAAGAAGCATAGTTGTCTCGAACAATGTGGACAGCAATACCCAAAGCCTCCCAGAGACAGTACAGTACAATTCGCACCGTCATCGCTGAGGCATTGTTTCGATAGAAACCCTAGGCATGCACTCTCTCACGCACATGGGGCCCATGCACACTCAGGTTGTACAACTAATGTACAACACATTTGACACATCGGGTTGTGATAAAGCTGAGAGTTTTTCTGCACAAAGACCATTGGAGATACCGTACAATAGTTTTATAAACACTTTTGAGCAGACAAACTCTGTTGTATCACAAACACACCAGTTGTATCACAACCATCAAATGCGTTGTACATCAGTTGTACAACCTGAGTGTGTACAGGGCTATGGACACACAATGATCTACATAGGGCACCCTCCTTCACAAACAAACCCTGAGCGAAACCCAAATCTTCCCGACAACACAATGGGTCCCGAACACACATTTATAGACCTTACTATGCCCTTTGATATACAAGCCTCTTTTTCCCACACTTAATAATTAACCAATGAAAGGCGAGACGGATCGGGGGGGGGGGGCTTAGACGTCGTCGCGTGAACACATGAACTTTTCCTCCCTTCCTGCCGAGATGGCAAGCGAGGTCACCTGATCCCTCCACCAGGCAGCGATGACGTATTCCACATCCCCTCGCTTCAGCTGGGCAGCCAGTCGTGTAAGGAGAGGTTATTATTGTTGTCTCTTCTTTTCCCCCTACAAGTCTGACATAATCAGTCCACGCCAGTGGTGCGTAACGTGGCGCATGAATAAGACATCATCTCTGTGGTCTCTTTTTTCCACTCTAAATGTTTAATAAGTGATGAGATAGAAGATGATCCGTGACATATTTAGAGCAGTTGTTAGTGACAGTCTGTTGGCTCGGGTGTTTTGGACAATTGATGATTTCAAAGTGATCATAGGCTTTGAGCGTACTTTGTTGTCAGAGAAAGTGGTGGAGGTGTGTGTGTGTGCATAAGTGTGTGGATCCGTGTCTGTGTGTGTGGCCTACAAATGGGATAGGAAGCATCTTTCACATGTCGGTAATGTTTGAAATTCTCTTGGGGATTAGAGTAGCTGTAGCTCAATTTCAAAAACCTTAATTCTTCTCTTTAGTTGAAGTAAGACAAAGCCGAACCAAAACAATGAGCAGTTCCCAGATCCAATTTCCGACTCAAACACAACAAGTGCCTATTTTTAAATTCCTTTGAACCAACTATGCCACATAGGAGTGCCCATTATTGTTTCAAATGCTTTGTTTAGTCCTACCAGAAAAAAAATATATATGCAGCAATGGTACAGTAGCTTGGGAGAGATAGAGCTGAGGTGGCAGTCGGAGGGTTTCAAGTGGTGAGTGTTATACGTAAACGCGCACAAAGGCCAGTGTGAAATTCTATCATGGACGCCCACTGGAGGTTCTCACATGGTTTACACAGGGCAGTGTCATGATGAGATAGCATCAGGTATGTTGTTGTTCCAAAGATTACAGCTCACCTGCAATTATTATATCATCAAAATAATAGCCGTGATTGGCTTCATGTAAAACGGCCCAACACCAATTTGCTCTTCCAAACTAACATCTCGCTCAAGTTCTTTAGCATTTTATGCTAACCTCCGAGTTAAAGATGTTCGCCTAATTTCACTTTATGTGACAAAACAAGCAAGTATAGCGTAGAAAATCATTGGACCATCTACACCTCTGTGAAATAAAACCAAACATATTGTATTTTCAGCTGTTTGAAGCTGGTGTACAAAACCTAAAGTTAAAGAAGCAAAAACTAAACTTAAGACCGAAAGCATAGAAATAGCTCACATAGAGCAGATCTACCGCTTTTTAGACTTACGTTCAAGGAGAATGACATATCTATAACACTCACATTTCTGTGAACTTGGTCAGGTCACCCAAAAGTTACATATTGCAGCTTCAACTTTGCCATCAAATCAAAATACAATGACATTTGGTGGTAGCTGTTTCTATTTTCTCTCATTAGTAAAACTACGTAAAAATGAGCACCAGAACAAACCAGGAAAACAAAATTATCTCACAATACTGTTAATTTCTTGACCTGTCTTTTTCAAGCGAGACAAATGTCCCTCTAGACCAGGCCTGGGCAACTCCAGTCCTCTGGGGCCTGATTGATGTCACACTTTTACCCCGGCCCCAGCTAACACACCTGACTCCAATAATCAACTAATCATGATCTTCAGTTAAAAATGCAATTAGTTTAAATCAGGTGTGTCTGCTATGGATGGGGGACAAGTGTGACACCAATCAGGCCCCTGAGGACTGGAATTGCCCAGGTCTGCTCTACACCCTGACATTGATCAACCGAACAGGCAGACATTTTGAATGCTCAGCCACCAGTTGGCATGATCTGCTGACAGACAGGCACTGTTGCTCTCTGCCTGTGGACCCGAGTCATTTCCATGGCAACAGTAAAGCTTTCCTTGGCACTGGTCGATCTCCACCAAGGCCACAGCGAAAGACAACCCACGTCTTCCGATAGCTGGGCTTTTGGGATAAACCAAGGGAATATATTTATTTGCCTTCGAATCATTGGCTTTCCTTAGACATATCCCAAATGAAATTAAACCCCTACAGTTGCACTCAATATTTCCTTTTTGGCAAGTGTATGATGAGCCCATATTAAAGAGACACTATCAAAATCTCCATGACACCAAAAATAAATGAGGGATTTAAGCAAGGCTTACCATATCACCAGCCTCCCTTTGACTTCAAAGCTGTCTGTTACGGCATCCATGTTAGATAGCTTTCAGGCAATACATTCAGGAGATCAGCAATCCCACCCTCCCCATGCTGACATCCCCCCATGATGGGCCAGTATGCACTTGTTGCTTTTATGGGTGTCTTGGAAGACCCGCTACACTGACGTCTGTGAAGATACTGCTTGACTTGGACACGCTCTATCACATTAGAAGGGCTTAGGGCTTTGGCACCATGTTGAATCGCCACTGTCAAAAAGTGGCATGGCCACCCTTTAATCAGATGGAGATTTCTGCCAATGGAAATGGGACAATTCAGACGGGAGGCTTCATACGTTCTGTAAGGCTCCTGCTTCCCCCCCTTTTCCCGGAGACATACAACTGTCTGTTTGAGATAATGTACAGTAATATACTGTGTCTCTAATATATCTACTGTGATACAGTATCATATGTCTTGAATATATCTACTGTGATACAGTATCATATGTCTCGAATATATCTCCTGTGATACAGTATTATATGTCTCTAATATATCTACGGACAGTATTGGAACAGAATCAGTTATAGTCTCCTATTTATGAAATGGCTCAAATGAGGACACGTAACAACGAACATTTTGCAACATCTATTGGTCAGCATTCTCAGTTCGATGCAAAAAAGCTATCGCAACATCTACACATATTTGTTAATTCATACACCCTCGATCGAAACAAGCAGATATTCGGTTGCCTTATTTAGGTATAACTATAGACAAAAGTGTTGTACTTTAGATTGCCCTTGCATCGTTGTTACAATTATTATTTTTTTAAAGCTCCTACCCCCAGGAGCATTAGCTGGATCGCCAGATGTATTTGAGCGGTCAAAGTCAAACAGAGCACTCGGAGCAGTGCTTTAGTTTTGTCGCTTTGAGAATCCACTCTGTTCTGTCACTTGGCTGGCAACATCACACGGGTCCCTCAAAATAAACTGCCTCTCCTCCACTGACAGCCTCACTAGTAGATGTTATGAAAATGACACAGAGAGAAATTCCTATGCTTTATCTCATTCGGGCCCATCCTAACACGTTTGTGGACACAGCTGGCAATCCGCCACCTCTCCTCTCCTCTATCATCCCCCTTTTTCTTCTCTTCTACTCCTGCTGGCTTACATCCTTTTTGTGAATAACTCCCTCCCTCCCTCCCTCCCTCCCTCTCCTTTCCCCCCTCCTCCTCTTCCCACTGTCCTTCAGGAGTCCTGACTTTGAGTGAGCCACTCACCAGGTGCTCCTCACCAGCCGGCCCCGTCGTCATGGTTACTGACCAGAATCACACCCAATCGCGAGGCGGTCGACACCCTGGAGATGGGTCCCTGAAGCCCGAAGGATGAATCATATCGTACACATAGGACATTTACGTCCTCTGTCACTATCTTAGAGGGAAAAAGAAGAGTTGAAGGGGTTAATATCTAATGCTGTTTTTATCATTTGAAAAGGTTCAAAATAGTGTAAAGGGTCAAAGACAAGATGGTGCTCAATTTACTAGCAGAATGGCACATCTGCCATCAGAACATTACCGCTGACTGAAAGATTGCCTGATTGAAAATGTCTTGGTCAGATGTCAGGTAACTATAGGAAATTAGGCTAATAGCTATATCTCGCCATAAGGCAGGATTATTATGGATTTCCATCTGGCCTACAAGGGGTCCTGTCATCCAGTGTAATGATCCTGTATGGGCAGCACTTAATGACCAATGAGAGATTGGTGAATTAGTCAGCACTTTCGGCATATTGAATTAGCCAATGCTAAGTTTATTGATACCTATTATGTTTTGAGTCAATGTCAGTTTCTTGCTTGAAGAGATGTTTTGACACCAATGTCAACATGTACGTTGGCAACAGCTTCAACCAACGCAAACAAGCAATGACAAAATCCGTTCTGATTAATGCAAAACATTATTCAACATATAAACTCAGCAAAAAAAAGAAAAGTCCTCTCACTGTCAACTGAGTTTATTTTCAGCAAACTTAACATTTGTAAATATTTGTATGAACATATTTGTATGAACAAGATTCAACAACTGAGACATAAACTGAACAAGTTCCACAGATATGTGACTAACAGAAATGGAATAATGTGTCGCTGAACAAAGGGGGGGGTCAAAATCAAAAGTAACAGTCAGTATCTGGTGTGGCCACCAGCTGCATTAAGTACTGCAGTGCATCTCCTCAGTCCTCCTCCTCATCTCTCCAGTTCTTGCTGTGAGATGTTACCCCTCTCTTCCACCAAGGCACCTGCAAGTTCCCGGACATTTCTGGGGGGAATGGCCCTAGCCCTCACCCTTCGATCCAACAGGTCCCAGATGTGCTTAATGGGATTGAGATCTGGGCTCTTTGCTGGCCATGGCAGAACACTGACATTCCTGTCTTGCAGGAAATCACGCACAGAATGAGCAGTATGGCTGGTGGCATTGTCATGCTGGAGGGTCATGTCAGGATGAGCCTGCAGGAAGGGTACCACATAAGGGAGGAGGATGTTTTCCCTGTAACGCACAGCGTTAAGATTGCATGCAATGACAACAAGCTCAGTCCGATGATGCTGTGACACACTGCCCCAGACCACGATGGACCCTCCACCTCCAGATCGATCCTGCTCCAGAGTACAAGCCTCGGTGTAATGCTCATTCCTTCGACGATAAGTGCAATCTGACCATCAGCCCTTGTGAGACTCAGTGAAAAGTACTTTTTGCCATTCTCGTCTGGTCCAGCAATGGTAGGTTTATGCCTATAGGTGACGTTGCCGGTGATGTCTGGTGAGGACCTGCCTTACAACAAGCCTACAAGCCCTCAGTCCAGCCTCTCTCAGCCTATTGCGGACAGTCTGAGCACTGATGGAGGGATTGTGCGTTCCTGGTGTAACTCGGGCAGTTGTTGTTGCCATCCTGTACCTGTCCCGCAGGTGTGATGTTCGGATGTACCGATCTGTAAGCTGATAGTCTTAACGACCGTTCCACGGAGTTTACATGGAATAGAATTCTTCCTACTGTAACCGATGTGAAATGGCTAGCTAGTTAGCGGTGGTGCGCACTAATAGCATTTCAATCGGGTGACGTCACTCGCTCTGAGACCTGAAGTAGTTGTTCCCCTTGCTCTGCAAGGGCAGCGGCTTTTGTGACACGATGGGTAATGATGCTTCGAGGGTGGCTGTTGTTGATGTGTGCAGAGGAGCCCAGGTAGGGGCGAGGAGAGGGACGGAAGCTAAACTGTTACACTACCACTTTGGGAGGTCAAGATGGATAGAAAAGGTGCACATGGCATTGTGAGCGGCTCACAGTATTGTCTGATTTGTCTCTCTGTCATTGAGCAGATGGTTATCTTGGTGTTGTGAAGCCCTGTCACCTGAACGAGACCAATTTATTGTCCATTATGATGAAATCAATGCCATTTCTATGATAACCTGTTGTAAATGGGTTGCTGTGCATCCATGGGTAACCTGGCTGATGTGTATTGACTCTGAGCCAATGACTGTATATATGAATGGACAAAGCCTTCGATCTGCTGCTCTGTACCATCACTCATTCATATATCTTTATGTACATATTCTTTATCCCCTTACACTGTGTATAAGACAGTAGTTTTGGAATTGTTAGTTAGATTACTTGTTGGTTATTACTGCATTGTCGGAACTAGAAGCACAAGCATTTCGCTACACTCGCATTAACATCTGCTAACCATGTGTATGTGACAAATAAAATTTGATTTGATTTTGATCACGTGACACCATTCATTCCTATGTGAAGACTAAATAGCGCATTGAAGCCAAATTAAGTTGGTTAAGATGACATAACATGCAGAGTTTGAGGTACTTGCTGGGCCAGTAACCGAAAGGTTTCTGGATCGAATGCCTGAGCTGGCAAGGTAAAAATCTAATTGTTAACCCACTGTTCCCTAGGCGTCGAAGACGTGGATGTCGATTATGGCAGCCCCAACCTCTCTGATTCAGAGGGGTTGGGTTAAATGCGGAAGACACATTTCAGTTGAATGCATTCAGTGACTAGGTATCTCCCTTTCCTTTTCTCTTTCCCTATTCCAGGAAGTTAAGTTTTTAGGCTAGCATCGGTTCTAGAACATACATCTGTGGTATTAAAAGCAATTATTGGTACCATCACTGTCTTCAAAACATGTTTTGTTTTTACAAGAAGATTGACCATGAAGATTGCCATTTTCCCATTCACTATAATGGGGGATCCAGTTTTCTGCTAACAATACATGCAGTACAGTAGTCGGCCTTGAACTTCCATGACTTCAATGAGAGGGGGCAGTCATTCTACCCTGCTCTGAGCACAGCTTTAAGTCTAGGGAATCCATCTCAAGTAACCATTTGTGTTCATGAGGAGTTACAATGTTGAATAGTTGTCCTTGATTAAAAACAAGTGTGTGTGGGCAAATCGCATCGCTCCAAGGTACATTTTGAGTAAAAAAACATTATGGAAATATTTACTCTGACACATATGCTGTATACAAGGGCAGGGACATGTGTGACAGAGAAGGTTTTAGACTGTTTATATAATAGGCGTTTGACAAATATCCCCAATCTCTGTGCCTCGAACTATTTTTAGTTCCCTGAGAAAATCAGAACATGATAGGTTTCTTTGAAATGTTTCCAACCTTTGGATACACCCTACAGATAAATACTGCAAGAATGTCGGGCTTTGCGGGGTTTAAGAAATACGACACAGCTGTTATTTTGTTTTTGTTGCGGGTAGAAATTGAAGAGGTTCCAGCAAACAGCGGGGTCAAAGGTTCCCCCCAGTAAAGATAAGAGGTTTTTATTGAAACCACAAACAAGAGACAGATGGAAATAGATGTTCATTTTTCAGGAGCTAAGGTTCCTCCTTATTCATCATAAAAATAACAAATAGAGTTGTTATTTTAAGTTTCTTTCAGAGAACATGCTATTATTTCTGGCTTTGTATGCATAATGAAATGGCCGTTTTCCATCACTGAAACCGTCAATCACGTTTGAATAGAGCTAATGGGGATTGTGGGAACTGGACTTTCTTGAGTTTGAAAAATCTGGACACAGATGGGATAATAACCAAATTATACTTTTGCCAAAAGTTACCGACTGTAACCACATTGAGTGGTAAATAATATTGCCTGGATAGTCAATCCCATACGGAGACGCAAGACTTCTAACAGAAGGTTGCCGCTACACAACCCATAAATATGTTGAGGCAAGTTGAGTGCTCCAAAAACCCTAGATGGATTCCTTTACCTGGGCTAACTCAGTATATACGCCCCGCATTGAGAGCCTGACATTTTGGCCCCTCGCTTCTTGCCACTTCCTGCCGAGCGGCGTGTCATTGAGATTTATGAGCTCATTTCATTTGATGAACAGCCAGACGGGCAGAGGACACTGAAGAACAACCATGCTCTTTAAGACTGCAACCGCATCAGACAAGTAGCCCGCGACCGCTCCTTATCACCCAGAATAGTTTCCAACACAGGTGTCGCCACCATTATCATCAGATTAGCCATGATAGATTATGATAAAACACTTCAGCTGACATCACACTCTGTAATAAGTAATACAAAAATAAAACTTCAGCTCAACGGACAGTAGTATAACTAATAACTGTGTTGTGCCCGCTTGACACAACTATTACTTAGTAATAACGTCATTATTACACTAAGAACTGTAAAATGAGATTTAATCTCAATGGCTTCCTAAGAGTGATACGTTGGACGTCATATGGTGCACTTTAAGTTGTCGTGACCTGTCATAAATGGGTCACTTTTTAAGTGAAACATGTCCCACATACAAAGTCTGTGTCTCAAATGGCACCATATTCCCTATATAGTGCACTACTTTTGACATTAAAGGTTGTGCACTATATAGGGAAGAGGTTGTCATTTGGGATGCACACATCGACTTATTGGACCAGTCAGATGCTGTGAAGTGGAGGACGAGAATCACAAGTCCCTGTCAAGGGTTCAATGTGATGTCCGGCTTTTCAAGTCCCCTTCACACTGACCATCTGAACAAACAGACTCTGACCCCACTCCTGGGCTCGGGGTGAAACGGAGGAGTGGGAGAGGAGGCAAAAGAAGAAAACAACTTGGTGGAAGAAAAGAGAGTGGTTATGTTACAAATGGTACCCTATTTCCTACATAGTGCACTACTTTTGACAAGGGCCTTTAGGGTTCTGGACAAAAGTAGTGCACTATTTAGGGAATAGGGTGTCATTTGGGGAAAAGTCAGAGAGTGAAAAAGAGGGAAAGAGAGAGAGAGAGAGATGTTGCTTTGTGACTCAGCAGAAACAGTATGGGTTGATGACCAGACCAGCACGGACGCTCGACAGGTTACCCAATGCAAACCTTATAGAAAAAACGCTAGCAGTCAGACACAACAACAAACATTTCTGGGAAGCGGGGCGCCTGCTGAGGCAAAGTGGGTATACATGGAACTCATTTAGGTTTTGTGAACATGTGTCTTCATCAGTGACCAATGCTTAGACTGGCCTGTTGGCACTCTCTCTCTCTTCATTTCTGCTCTCTGTTTCTTTTATGTCTTACTCAGTTTTGGTTTGGTGAGTTATGGCTGGTGTGGGGTACGTGCCAGTGGGTGCCTGTACCGTACATCCTTACCAGAATGAGCATCTAAAATGTTAGTGAGAATCAAAGCAATAAACTAACAAAAGTGGCACATTCATTAATCCACTATATCTAGGGGCATCGTGATTCCCCCAAAAATATATACAAAATATTACATTAACATTCTTTATGGTATTGCCCTTCACTGAATGTGCTGGCTCTCCCCACATCTTCATCTGGAACACAGCCAAACAGAGCATATAATAAATCCCAGAGTCATCCTTTAATTTTAAAGTGAAGCATGCCCGTATTTGGACACGTAACCCATCACCTGATTCTTAAGACTCCACCCCCAGCGCCTCCACCCTTGCAGCCATCTCCTTTCTCTGAGACATGAATTGCTTGTTGTTCCTCCCAGAGAAAAAAGCAAACATTGTGTACCGTGTCAAGGACAATCACAATTTCCCTTGAAGAGCTCTTCCAGGAAAAACTGGTTTAACAACAACAAGCTGTGTCAGGGTCGTCGACAGAGTGGTTGTGCAAGGGGTGTGAACCCTCTGCTCTCAATTTCGCTTTATGTTTTCCCATACACTGACTGTTTAGACAAGCGGTTTCTGAGGAGCACATGGCCCCATCTGTGCAGTTTGACCTGTTATAAAGCAACGATATAGAATGAATGAAGCATGCATAAGGCATGAATAGAGCATGCATAAGGCATGAATAGAGCATGCATAAGGAGGCATGAATAAAGAATACATAAGGCGTGAATAGAATGTGCATAATGCTTGAAAGAAGAATGCAAAGGATGAATAGAGCATGCATTCGACTTAACCTTTATTTAACTAGGCAACTCAGTTAAGAACAAATTCTTATGTTACAATGACGGCCTACCCCGGGCCAAACCCTCCCTTAACCCGGACGACACTGGGCCAATTGTGCGCCGCCTTATGGGATATGAATAGAGACATGAATAGAGCATGCATAAAATAGAGCATGCATAAGGCATACATAGTGTTATCAATATTGCATGGGTTGCAGAATATTGCATAGCTATGGCATACCTCTGCCACGCTCTTGCAGTTATCATTTTCAACATGGGAGTGGTGGACAGAGGCCTTGTGGATAACCGAGTGAGCTCATGATCGCCCTGTGCATTAAGCTTCCTGCCCTAACTCAATTTATGGGCCGCCACCACAGATGGTGCTGGCAAACTCAGCTCTATACAAGTCTGATATGTTTTTAATGCAGTCTTCCCATTTGCCCCCCACTCACAACAATGATGTTATCCCATATCCACTAGGAAGCCTCTATAGCACATGTGATCCCATTCCAAAACAGGAAACAAGCAAAGCCTTTTAAAGTGAGAGCAGAAAGATTTGAAAATGATGCGGCATGTCATATTCTGGCTGAGAACAGGACGGACCAGATGGCTTCCTCTCTCTGACGGACTATATTAAGCATGGCTAATGAACAGGCTGACAGCACGATGATGACCTCATCCCAACTCTATTTAGGCTTCATCCCTCCCTATAGCCTACTCTACATTTATTTTAGCGCTGTCATGCACACTTAACTGGGGAAATGGGGGAAGATGTCTTGTGACAAGGGGCAGGATTAGGATATGATACAGCATCAATGTGGTTTCTCTAGCTCTGCTCTGTTATTGATCGGACAGACAGAAATCAACCAATAACAAGTGTTAGCTTACTTGTTGTTTTTAGCATTAGCATCCTGAAGTGTTTCTAATAATTGTTATTGTGAGCCCCCTAATGTGTTTCTCATAGTTTTTAGTGTTAGCTTCCTGAAGTATTACTCATTGTTTTTAGCGTTAGCCCCCTAAAGTGTTTCTCATAGTTTTTAGCGTTAGCTTCCTGAAGTATTACTCATTGTTTTTAGCGTTAGCCTCCTAAAGTGTTTCTCATAGTTTTTAGCGTTAGCTTCCTGAAGTGTTTCTCATAGTTTTTAGCGTTAGCCCCCTAAAGTGTTTCTCATTGTTTTTAGTGTTAGCTTCCTGAAGTATTACTCATTCTTTTTAGTGTTAGCCTCCTAAAGTGTTTCTCATAGTTTTTAGCGTTAGCTTCCTGTAGTATTACTCATTGTTTTTAGTGTTAGCTTCCTGAAGTATTACTCATTGTTTTTAGCGTTAGCCTCCTAAAGTGTTTCTCATAGTTTTTAGCGTTAGCTTCCTGAAGTGTTTCTCATAGTTTTTAGCGTTAGCTTCCTGAAGTGTTTCTCATAGTTTTTAGTGTTAGCTTCCTGAAGTGTTTCTCATAGTTTTTAGCGTTAGCTTCCTGAAGTGTTTCTCATAGTTTTTAGTGTTAGCTTCCTGAAGTGTTTCTCATTGTTTTTGCCATTAGTCTCCTAAGATAACCCTGCAGAGTGATGAATACTGTATTTATCTGTGCCTCTGACGCACAGGAGTCATGTTATATCTAACTGTGAGAAAGGCTCTGCAATGTCAAAAGCATATTGTTGTATGGATGTGCACAATATTGCGCGACATGCAATATGCCCACTAAACCACTCCAGCAATCCTGATGTCCTTGGCATAACCTTCTGTAAAATCCTAGTTGATTCAAACCCAAAATATGAGTGACTAAAACAGACCCTTGCGGCGTGCCAGGTAAACCAATTGTAGCTACGCATAATGTTCTACTTCAAATGATAGCGCTTCAAAAGTATGCTAATGCTCCACATTCTGTCTTACTACTATTGCGCTCTGAGCACATGGAGCAAAATCGAAAGCAGAATGTAGCTGGGGCTGATTAGATGGTTCGGAAAAAAAGAGACTTTGAAAATGAGGCAATCAGGGGAAAGGAATTGGCCTCAAGTGACGGCGTCAAGAGAGGGCGGCCATTTTGTTCCCGGAACCTTGTTGTTGTGATTTTGGCGTGGGAAGTCAGAGTGGTGGAATTGCAGACTTGTGAGTCACTCAGGCTTTGTTTGGAGATGGGGACGGTGTGTGTGTGTGTGTGTGTGTGTGTGTGTGTGTGTGTGTGTGTGTGTGTGTGTGTGTGTGTGTGTGTGTGTGTGTGTGTGTGTGTGTGTGTGTGTGTGTGTGTGTGTGTGTGTGTGTGTAGAGAGAGGGAGGTTAGATAGGGGGCAGGCAGGGAGCAGTTATACTGCTTAGGGTGCTCATTTAGCATGGGATACGCCGCAGCATGACAGCACAGAATGGAACGGCTGTCTTCGAACCCAAGAGGGAAGAAGGGTGGACAACTTTCACCATTTTTTCCCCACACCCCTCCCTCCTATATACCTACTTTCGGACAACAATTTGAATATGTTAAAGTGTGTTGACTCAACAAAATCTGCTCGAAGTCAGCTGAATTTCAACAAGCTTGTTGAGTGAAATTACAGACTCTTGTTTGCTCAATACAACTCAAAACCACACGCTACATTATCATATTTCCCAGCATGCTCTCTTGCAGGTTGATTTTCAGACTAGTTTGTTTCAATACCTGTGTTTTTGTATGTACTTGTATGTGATTGGTTGATTAATCTATTGCTACACAAACATAAATAACATATATTTTTCTAAACTGATTAAAAGTTCCAAATTCTGGATATCCTCCCTCTCGCTGGATTCCAATAGGAATTTGCAGTTCTGCATAATGTGAATTGGAGGCTTGATGTACACAGAGTTTCAGACCACTGTATTAGGCCCCAAAGAAAGGCCTTATACTATATTTGCAGGATTAACATACCAGGAGCTTCAGACCACAGCATGACCCACCTTTTACTACATGTAATGTCATAAATTATTTAATTTTAAAGATAACATTCACTTAGAGAAAGCTACAATATTGAAAACAACTGAATACATCAACCATGTCTCTGTCACTAACAAATACAATCATGGGTGGTAACTACAATTCACTCAAAAGGCAAGGCACTCTGGGAAATATGCAGATAAGGTAGAACACATTGACTACACACAAGTTGAATTGTATGTTCACTCAACCTAATAATTTAAATTGAGTTTACAGAACATTCAACTTGAGAATGTATGTTTGTTCAGCTATATGTCCAAATGTTGAGAAAACTCACAATCCTATTGCAGCTGCTTGTGTCACAATTGTGTGTTGAATCAGCATGAATGCTATTTTGTTGAGCAAACTCACAATCCTATGGCAGCTGGTTGCCTTCAATTGCACATGGAATATATATTATATATATATATATATATATATATATATTTTTTTTAAATATATTTTTTAAATATATATATATATATATATATATATTTTTTTACAATGTATAGGCAAGTACATTTGGTTTAATAGTATTGATAAGAATGGTCACTGAAACCCTACCTGAAACCCTACCTGATAAGGGGATATAGTGTGACTGTGCATATAGACTTACTCTATTGTTTGAAAGCAGTGATCCTTGCAGTAGAACATTAATCATTGATTAATATTAATTATTAAACATTTCTCAACTGACGTGAGTCACAGAACAAACATCACAAGCATACTTGTGTGTCAAGTCTGGGTCAACTATTTTGTTCAAATCAAATGGATGCCGTGTCCCAGTTTGCTTTCTGACAACTCAAAATAGGAAACATCACAAATAAATGACATCTCAAAATGATACAGTATGCACTTTCATTTCAGTCTGCGTTTGTCAACAAACCCTTTGCTGCAAGCCTTCTTCCTATTTTGTGAATAGAAAAGTACTAAATCTGGCATGATCAGAATAGGAAAATTCACAGATGAGTTTTGGGGCTGCAGCCCAAGAGTATCCAAAAATAAATAGAAATATGTTATATTCTCACATATGTGCATTGAAATGTGTTGATTTACAGGTTCAACTATAGTAGTACGGAGCCCCTGTAGCAAATTAGGGTTAAGTGACTTGCTCAAGGGCACATCGACAGGTTTTTCACGGCTCGGGTAGGCAAACCAGCAACCATTCAATTACAGTATTGTTTTTGTTCATTTCATGACAGCAGTTTTGATACTTCCTGTGTTGTGACCAGATTTTTTATCAGCCCACTCTGGTATTTCTCTTTACATCATTCCAGAAAAAGCACCGTCCTGTCACACCTTGGTCAATATGTTTTGTGGTTTCGTTATATATTTTGGTCAGGCCAGGGTGTGACATGGGTTATGTGTTTGGGTTCGTATTGGGGTTTTATTAGCATTGGGATTGTGTATGATTAGGGGTGTGTCTAGTTAGGCTTGGCTGCCTGAAGCGGTTCTCAATCAGAGTCAGGTGATTCTCGTTGTCTCGGATTGGGAACGGTATTTAGGTAGCCTGAGTTTCACTTTGTATCTTGTGGGTGATTGTTCCTGTCTTTGTGTATTCACCAGATAGTAAGTTTCACGTTCCGTTTGTTGTTTTGTATTCACAGTTATTTCATGTATCGTTCCGTTTTCTTTCATTAAAGAAACATGAGTAACCACCACGTTGCATTTCGGTCCGACTCTCTTTCCACAACAGACGAACGCCGTTACACGTCCTCCATCTTCCCTTCCTCTCTTCCCATTGTTGGGGACGACTAGAACTGAGGGAGCCTGGGGTTGGGTTTCTGCTGGGCCAGTGAAATCCATTCCCAGTAACTAGGCTAGGATTACCCCAGTTTGCTGCCACCGAATCCCCCCCTCTAGTTTCCCAGCCCCCCAGGAGCACTAACGCCCAAGCCAGAAACGCTTTTGAAAGCCACATGAGGCAGATAGAGTTGCCAGGGACTCTGTCCATTTCCCCAAAGGCCAAGGCGTCTCTTGTATCCATCTTGGGTTATAGCCTATTTTGGCGACAACGATCGCTTTGGCATCCGAGCCCCTTGACACAGAAAGACCAAGGGCAAACAGGGCAAAATGTCCTGTCAATATCATAGAGTTCTGAAAGGCAAATCGGTAACAATTTACTTGAACCCTCCATACATAAGACTGTCATTAGGAGTCATTTGGCATGCATAGTTTGCTATGACAGCTTATGTCAGTTGCTAAATGTTGCTATTTGTGCTGAAGCAAAAACATACAAATTTAATGATTCAATATGCACACAAATGATTTCTCAATCCCATTTAGCCTACTCAAGTTGTCAAATGTAAAAATGTATCTAATTTGAGTTGCGCCTTAAAAGTTACATTTGATATGGTGGAACATACTAATCACCACCCAGTTAAAAACACACACACAAAAATCTGAATTTCCATGGTTGATGGAGTGGTTGATGAGTTGCTAATTACGGAACATTTTGTCCAGCAGAGTGTTCATTAGCATAACACTGAAGACACCACTCGTGTGGGTGAATGTTAATGTTGTCTCATCCACCCATCCCTCTCTAGGCTATTTTGTAGGCTATACTGACTTTACATTTTTTTTTTACCTTGATTAAAAAAGATTGAGGAAAGAAAGAGAGAAAGAGAAAATAATGTTTGTATTTTTTTGACACATGTTTTTGGGGGTGATTTAAAAAAAAGTAAATTGTAAATAATTTAAAAATATATCCTTTTTAGATATAACTATACTAAATATAAACACGTCACCAAACAAATGATTAAAACAAACTATTTTGCAAAGAACGTCTACAGCATCCTCAACAACACTCCACAGTAGGGTAGCACCATGGTGTAGCCGGAGGACAACTAGCTTCCGTCCGCCTCTGGGTACATTGACTTCAATACAAAACCCAGGAGGCTCATGGTTCTCACCCCCTTCCATAGACTTACACAGTAATTATGACTACTTCTGGAGGATGTCTTCCAGCCTCTTGCAGCATGAACTGACATGTTGTCCACCCAATCAAAGGGTCAGAGAATGAATCTAGTATTGAAAGCTTAAGCTACAGCTAGCTAGCACTGCAGTGTATAAAATGTGGTGAATAGTTGACTCAAAGAGAGAGAAAGACAATAGTTGAACAGTTTTGAACAAATCAATTTCTTCTGAAATGAAGGAGAAGCAAAAGAGAAATAGAGATTGTCATTTTTTTTCACTTTTAGTTTCACTTACTTAGCTAGCAAATGCAGCTAGCTAGTTCTGCCTACTGAAACACAAACAGAGGGATGTTATGTTAGCTAGCTGGTTATGACTATCCTACAAAACACTGGAACTCTTTCAAGTCAAGCTTTTGGTACTACTAATTTATTGGCACCAGGGCCCGCCGGTGTAAATGCTTAATGACTGTACAGTAACGTTACTGCATGACTGTAGCATGATTACTAAAGCGTTAGTTCTGAAAGCTATGCTGACTATGACGTTACTTTAGCTAATATGGTGACAACGATGTAGGTTGTGTGTAGTGGTTTGGCTTTGAAATATTTTTTTCCCCTGGTCACATACAGCTGATGTGTTGTGCATTGAAGTCCACAAGCAAAAGGAAAAGATAAGAGGAGTAGAGCGCATAGAATGAATACAACGTGGCTGCTATGAAAGTGAACTGTGAAGAACACGTGATCAGGGGTGTATTCATTTCACCGTTTCTGTTGAAAAACATTTATTAAACGGACGCAACTGGAACAAAACGGGGAGAAACATACCTGAATTTGTCCAATAGAAACTCTCGTTTGCAACTGTTGGACTAATGATTACACCCTATATCAGCTAGATGCAGGCAAGAGTGTTCAAGGCGGTATTGAATGTCTGTCCATGTGTCACTGTCTGTCGCCTCAAATTTGTCTCTTGACCTGTGTGCACCTACATTGTAAACTTTCATTAATAGGCTAGGTTGTAGCCTAGGGAAAATGTAAGTATTATGTAGTAGCCT